>NW_019417198.1:35392-42268 GCF_000390285.2 Anoplophora glabripennis | reverse complement strand
CTGAAAAAAAAATAATTTCTAGCTGTCATACAATCATAATTATGTCAACTACTAGAAGTGACGAAACATAAGAAAAAAAATGAAAAGTGGATTATCTCGAAAACTATCAATATATTAATAGGGATCATAACACAAAGTCCCGTTAATTTTTCACGTAGAATTCGATAATGTCAAAAAAATTTAGGTTTTCGTTTAAAAAAAAATAAGTTGGTACCTGCCTAGTTTTGAAAAAAAAATGAAATTTAGGAAATCCGTTTTTGTTTCATTTCAGCTTTGTTTGAGGTGATATTGAAAAAAGAAGAACACTTTCTCATGGCCACTTTTTGCCCTCCAACGAATGGCATAATCAATTTTTATATGTAACGTTTCGTCTCTCCAGGCCCATCATCAACTTCATTTTTTTAAATACGACCCTAGAAATTTTATTACATTTTTTGCAAGTCTTCATGATTCCCAATACTGTACTTCTTCAGCCCGAACCAGATTCAGACGTTTTTTCGAGACAAAACGTTTGAATCTGGTTCGGGCTGAGGCAGTACAATATTGGAGGTCATGAAGGCTTGCAAACAATGTAATAAAATTTCTAGGGTCGTATTAAAAAAAAAGTTGATGATGGCCCTGGAGAGATGAAACGTTACATATACAAATTGCCAATTATGCCATTCGATAGAGGGCAAAAAGTGACCATGAGAAAGTGTTCTTTTTTTTTCAATATCACATCAAATAAGGCTGAAATGAAACAAAAACGGATTTCCAAAATTTCGGTTTTTTTCAAATATTTCGAAAACTAATCATGTTAGCCTTGATTTTTTAGAGGTATCATGTTGGTCCCCTGATTACGCAACTTTGCCCCCATTTAAGCTAGTTTGTATCTCTTACCGTTTACGAGATCCCTGTAGTGAGAAGCGNCGTGTGGCTTTTACTATTATTATTATTATTGTTATTATTGTTTTGATAGAGAAGTAGTGAACAGGTTGCTAGGGCTGACAGTGGCGGACCGTTAGTTCCTATTTTATAACTTGTATAACAGCTCCCGTATTTGTAATAAATAGTGTCACGTCACCCGTGTATTATTTCGATGGAGACAACGAAGTAAACTAATTCCCATGTCCACCAAGTGTCTCCGACATATATTAATAGGGATCATAACACAAAGTCCCGTTAGTTTTTCACGTAGAATTCGATAATGTCAAAAAAATTTAGGTTTCCATTTAAAAAAAATTAAGTTGGTACCTGCCTAGTTTTGAAAAAAAAAAATGAAATTTAGGAAATCCGTTTTTGTTTCATTTCAGTTTTGTTTGAGGTGATATTGAAAAAAGAAGAACACTTTCTCATGGCCACTTTTTGCCCTCTAACGAATGGCATAATCAATTTTTATATGTAACGTTTCGTCTCTCCAGGACCATCATCAACTTAATTTTGTTAAATACGACCTTAGAAATTTTATTACATTTTTTGCAAGTCTTCATGATTCCCAATACTGTACTTCTTCAGCCCGACCCAGATTCAGACGTTTTGTCTCGAAAAAATCATCTTCAGTGTATTCGTTTCAAATTTATCTAAATTTTTTATTAAGATTTCTTTGTTTATTGAATTATCGTATACTGTAAGTGTCGTTAGACCCTGTGAAATCCATCTAGTTGTTTAAACTATTACTAACACGCGTTCCAATAACAAATTTATTATTATTAACTATTACCATCACTTGGTCATACATAACTTAATAAGTTGTTGCGTAAAAATTAAAACATTATTACAATTTTAATTTTATTATGGCAAATTAATTCTTAAAAATGCATATGAACAACGCAAACGCCAACTGAATATTATTCTTTAAAAAATTTCAGTAAATGAACAAAAACATTTTCGTTTTAGTAAAGGTTGAAAATGAATATCAGCGTAATATTATCGGAATTTATTATACCTGTAACAGCAACTTTGTATGAATATCCTGAAAAATAGAGATCGGAATTTGTTTGAATTTTGAGCACACGAGAAGCCTAGAAATAACTATGGACAGGGGAATAAAAATCTAATAATTTTTTATTTTAATGCGTGGGGGTAATAGTTGAAATAATTAGATGGATTTCACAGGGTCTAACGACACTTACAGTGTACGATAATTCAATAAACAAATAAATCTAAATAAAAAATTTAGATAAATTTGGAAGGAATACACTGAAGATGAATTTTTCGAGACAAAACGTTTGAATCTGGTTCAGGCTGAGGCAGTACAATATTGGAGGTCATGAAGGCTGGCAAACAATGTAATAAAATTTCTAGGGTCGTATTTAAAAAAAAAGTTGATGATGGCCCTGGAGATACGAAACGTTACATATATAAATTGCCAGTTCTGCCAAATATTTCGAAAACTAATCATGTTAGCCTTGATTTTTTAGAGGTATCATGTTGGTCCCCTGATTACGCAACTTTGCCCCCATTTAAGCTAGTTTGTATCTCTTACCGTTTACGAGATCCCTGTAGTGAGAAGCGAATATGTAACAGCCTGTATATTTACGACTAGGATATTTTTTATTTAAATTAATACAGTAGGTATTTCATTAAACGGGCAACAAACCACTCGTTAATATTTACATTATCGGTTAATTTAAACGGTTGAAATGTTCGGTTTAAAATTAAGGGTAAAAATTACATAATCCACTTGATGCCTGAGGATAGAAAAACCAGCATACGGACCCGACCCAGTACCTAGGGATTTCCAGGACATAGAGTAGCGGATTTTGATAACTCTAGAGTGATATTAAATCAGTGAACCTTTCACCCGCTGTTTACCTCTAAAGTCAATGCTGCTTATTTCACAACAGCTTTGTGTAGGTTATGTTGTGGTTTGATGTCCCTTTAATATCATTCGCCATTCGTCATTTATATTGTTTTAAAAACATAGAAAATTATTCGCAGAGAGATAATGTTCCGTACAATTTCAAATATTAGATTTTAGTTTTTTTTGACAACTCCATTTAAATAGGATGCTACCTCGAATTCGAAAGACTAATATTATACAGTTTTTTTATCCGTAGCTAACCCTTCATTATGTACTCTTTGTAATTTAGGGGATAATATCGATGCTCGGTTACTATGATCCAAACAACGTATTTCAGGACACGTGAAATCTCACATGCAATTGAACATGCTTTTTCTGTTAGTAATCTAATAACCCATTTATTAGACGTAATATACCCTGAGAAAATTATTATTTATTATCAAAGTAATCTGTAGTCAATATTTTGTACATTCATAGAATCATGATTTTTTGCCAATTGCGATGTATTTTGATGATTATTTTAATCAAGTTACAAAACAAATGAAAGTTTTAAGTTTCAAACTATTCGAAAAAAATATTTGTTCAAGCAAATTTTTTTTTAATAGAAACTAATGTTTCTCTCAGTGTAGTATATAAAGTTATAAAAAAGTATAATCAAATAAATTGTAACATCCCATGTTAGTTTGTAAGATACATACCTTGAACCGTAGAACGATCAGAGTGGAAAAACGGGGTAGTAAAGTCAGAAGTGGCGCTGAAATTTTTCGTTGAAACATTGGTGAGTAGCTCTGGGGTGTAGTCCCATGGCAGCTGTAAATCAAACTCTGTGGTCTTAGCGACTTCCTGACTTGCTCCTTCCACAAAAATCGAGGAGACATTTAAATCCGTCAAATACTTCGTCGTTTCGCCAGCAGCCAAAGGATCAACAGTTGTCGTCTGATGTAGCGTTTCGCTTATATGGTAGATGACAGCGGATGAGGCCTAAAAATAAAGCAAATCGTGTTGCAAATTACTAACTCTGCAGGAGGGCTCGTTCCAATTTATTTCATAATCAGAGAGAGAGAGCGAAATTTAATTTGTCGAAGAAGTCTTCGAATTAGCGAAGTCTAATAGAGTGTTATTCATAACATGAATAAATAAATACATCCCATCATTTTAGTAATACGACTGTAATTTTAGTCAATTGGTTTTTATGCTTCCTATACGCGTTTTCAAGTACAGGGTGTTCTGTTTTGAGTAACATTGGAAGTAGGTAATAATAACAAGAAAAATCGATTAAATGAATCAAATATGGTTTGTTGTTTTAATACTGATTACTCTAGTCCTATTCGAAGTTACTCTCTTAAAAAAATTAATGGACGCACATTTTGAAGCGCCTGTTTTTGTCTATAATAATGCTGTAATTTTTCAATTTAACTTAAGTAACATTTTACTATAGGATTATAAAGAGAAAAACAAAACAATTTAATTATGGAAAACATTCTAGAAAAAGAACACCCACATAGGTTCAATCTGGTATGGTAGGAATTTCACTGGCTACATTATTTTATTTATTTCTGATGTTTACTTCTATTGGAAATATAAAAATATAAAAGCTTTGACATGAAATATCGAGTAACTTGTAAATAGAAAATCGGATTGAACAGTGGTTTTAACGCAAAATCTTCGCTGCGACTGAGCACATAGGCCACGGCATAACAATCCAAAAAAACATGGTATTTTTAATGTTGGATTGAAAAGTTGCAAATTCCTCTCAGTCGCGACAAAGCTTATATGGGACTACCACCAGTTTGTTTAATTTTTGGCATCCTTAATAAATTTTTAAAGAGGCAAACATGGGTTTTTGATATGGAAAACGCATGTTTTATGAAATGCCACGTTGTTACTATAAAAGCGTACATGCTGAGAAGAATGAATTTTCCTTCACAGTTACTTGTAATTGTGATATTTGGGCACATTTTGATCTAACTAAACTTTATCGTTTTACGAAATTTGTATATGTACAGGCTGGTCCATTTTCCGTGGGATTTCAGGGTATTTCAGAAACTACNATTACTCTAGTCCTATTCGAAGTTACTCTCTTAAAAAATGTATTTGTCTATAATAATGCTGTACTTTTTTCAATTTAACTTAAGTAACATTTTATTATAGGATTATAAAGAGAAAAACAAAACAATTTAATTATGGAAAACATTCTAGAAAAAGAACACCCACATAGGTTCAATCTGGTATGGTAGGAATTTCACTGGCTACATTATTTTATTTATTTCTGATGTTTACTTCTATTGGAAATATAAAAATATAAAAGCTTTGACATGAAATATCGAGTAACTTGTAAATAGAAAATCGGATTGAACAGTGGTTTTAACGCAAAATCTTCGCTGCGACTGAGCACATAGGCCACGGCATAACAATCCAAAAAAACATGGTATTTTTAATGTTGGATTGAAAAGTTGCAAATTCCTCTCAGTCGCGACAAAGCTTATATGGGACTACCACCAGTTTGTTTAATTTTTGGCATCCTTAATAAATTTTTAAAGAGGCAAACATGGGTTTTTGATATGGAAAACGCATGTTTTATGAAATGCCACGTTGTTACTATAAAAGCGTACATGCTGAGAAGAATGAATTTTCCTTCACAGTTACTTGTAATTGTGATATTTGGGCACATTTTGATCTAACTAAACTTTATCGTTTTACGAAATTTGTATATGTACAGGCTGGTCCATTTTCCGTGGGATTTCAGGGTATTTCAGAAACTACCAAAGATATGATAAATCTGACACCACGTCTCGACCTCGATTTTCATGGCTCAACCAACTCAACTCAATTGTCAAAGCAGAAATTTGCTATCTTCATTTGTTTCTGAGTTACAGGGCGTTTCTCGTTATTGTGACACTTTTGAATATGTGTATCTCAACTGTTAAATAAGGTAGAGTTAAAGAGAAAACTGCTCAAGACTAATTCTTTGGCGTAGAATTGAATGCCGGTATTAGATTTTTAATAGGTCTTAAGATTCCAGAGTTATGACCCACAGTTATATTTTTTTAAATGGAAATCGTAGCTGGTCATGACCTAAAAAATGGAGATTTTTTTGCTTTTCAGCAATATAATACATGCTATAGTTATCTTTACAAACACAGAACATACGGGGTATTTTATATATAAATTCGATCCTCTCGGCTGGCTATGAAAATACATACAAAACTATAATTCTTACATTCACAAAATTCATATCTGTTGTAAAAAAGTTTATTTAAAATATTTATTACAGATAAAAAAAGACAGAGTTTTAAAATTTTTATTCTACTTTAACTTAAGTTACAATATTAAACGTAAATTAAACAATAGTAAGTACCTACATCTTCATCTAAATGTTCAAATTGCCGTCCCTCAACTGTCACACATTTCGCGTATCTTCTGGCAACGCTTCGGGTAGCATTCATTAAATGTATATTAGAAATATTATTAAAAGAATTTTCAACATTTGGTCGAAGTTCCTCGATAGAGTAAAAAGGAATTTTAAATATAATGTCTTTTAGAAAACGCCAAAGGAAAAAATCCAACGGACTCAAATCACGTAACCTAGATAGGCATCTGATCGGTCCGTTTGTTCCTATCCACCTATCTCCTAAAATTTCGTTCATCTTCATCTAGTGGTTGGTCCTAATAAGTCCCACAGCACTGTGGCCTAATTTGGCCTATTGTGCGTCCCACTACTAGTCCTATTCAGTAAGTAGATTTGTCCTTTTTACAAAGTCCAAAAGCTTCCTTGCTGACACTTCTCTCAGCTCCTTGGGTTCCAAATAGGGTCTCCCAAGGAGCGCCATTCTGCTACGTGCAAATCCCGGGCACTCGCCCAGGATATGCAGAGAAGTTTCATCCGCCGATTCACATCCTCGGCAGACCGGACTGTCTACAAGCTTTAGCTTATGTAGATGTTTCCTAAAGTGACAGTGTCCCGTTATGAGTCCTGTCACTCTCCTGAGCCGGATTCTGTTCAAGCTCAGTAGCTCATTCGCTCTTCCCTTCGAAGGATACTCCATAAGCTCCTTAGAATGGCTATGTCCTGGCCTTGAAGTCCAGTATTTCCT
>NW_019417198.1:32128-33142 GCF_000390285.2 Anoplophora glabripennis | reverse complement strand
ACCGACCAGAGACCGCCATCCGACCCAAGGAGTTAGCCGCCAGAAGCAACCGTCCGGAATAAGTAAGCAAATTGTATTTTCCTATTCTCACTTGTCCTGCTATGGTACAAGTCTGGCCGTTTTGAACTCTGGCAAGACAGTACGACCACGGCGTTGTCGGCGAAGGTTTGGCTGGGTCACCCACCGCCCTCGTTCGACGAACGTTGTTAGTCACATCGACCGAACTGCTGGTTTGGCTGGGCCACCCACCGCCAGTGGAAGACGTTGAGTGCAGGTCCGTACGGCAGCAGCGTTATCGGCGACGGTTTGGCTGGGTCACCCACCGCCCTCGTTCGACAAACGTTGTGAGCCCCTTTACTGACACTGCTGGTTTGGCTGGGCCACCCACCGCCAGTAGAAGACGTGAAGGTGTCGAAGTGTACAGCAGCAGCGTTGTCGGCGAAGGTTTGGCTGGGCCACCCACCGCCCAAGCTAGATAAACGCTGTAAGGCACAATAACCGAAACTGCTGGTTTGGCTGGGCCACCCACCGTCAGTAGAAGACGTTGTGTGTCGGCTGTGCAACGACGGATAGACCCTCGAAGTTTGGCTGGGCATCCCACCGCTTCTGGGAGAAATCTGTTGGCCGCCCCGCATTTGAACTCGCACTTCGCCTAGGCTTTGCCTCCTGTTCACCAACATAATTCATTTTCCTGACTACCGTTTGCTTATTTATGCCTGTTATAAACTGCTTTGCTTGGCTTTTCTCCTGGCTGGTCGCATTTTCGCTTAATTTCCGTCGCTTTGCTAGAAACTGCCGCCGATATTTATTTGTAGAATTAGAGTCACCCGTAATTATTTTTCTGTTTCAGAACCATTGGGAACAATTTATTTATTGCTCTAATTTATTAATCTTATTTTTCCCTTTCTAGCACCGACCGAAATTTAAAACCGAATATTATTCTGGCGTACCGTTTCGTAAAGTCTTAGATTGTTTATTAAATAAACCAAACGCCAAAGACTCCGTTTTCTACCG
>NW_019417198.1:27113-30751 GCF_000390285.2 Anoplophora glabripennis | reverse complement strand
TACTACGACCGTTTTGTCAGGGTTTACTGACAGTGCCTGCCCCTTACACCAGTCATCTATCCATTTCAAAGCCTCTTTCATGAGTTCTGAAACGATAATATTATGTTTCCCGACTATGAGAACGACCAAGTCGTCCGCATAGCCTTGTGTATAAAATCCCTTTCGATTAAGGCCCTCCAGTGCGCCGTCCACCACTAATCCCCATAACAAGGGAGACAGTACGCCTCCCTGGGGGCAGCCCCGGCCTACCTTACACCTGGATGTCTCTCCCGAAAGGGTAGCTGTTACTGTCCGGTTTCTCAACATGGTATCTATCCAACGACACAAAGTGTCTTCAAGGCCCCTGTTGCGAACTGCCGAATTAATAGATTCGAAAGGTGTATTGTCAAATGCCCCTTCAATATCTAAAAAAGCTGCCAAAGCTAGATCTTTGTCGTCCATTGCCCTCTCTATCCTAGAGACTAGGCTATGAAGGGCTGTGTCGACTGATCTGCCTGCCTGATAGGCATATTGGTACCTGTGCAGAGGATTTGCCCTCAATACCCCGTCCCTTATATGCCTGTCAACTATTCTCTCCAACGTTTTCAGGAGGAAAGATGTTAAACTTATCGGGCGATATGCCTTTGCCTGGGCATACGATGGACGCCCTGGTTTAGGAATAAACGCCACGTTCGTCGATCTCCATGCCAGCGGTATATAACCAAGTGCAATGCTGGCTCTGAAGACGTGAATTAAAACCGGAGCTAGACAGTCCACCCCCTGCTGTAACAGTACAGGTAGGATTCCATCGGCTCCTGGTGATTTAAATGGGTCAAAAGAACTTATTGCCCATCTTATTCATGACTGACTCACCACCGTCTTGGCAACCCCCCAGTTCTATCGAGACCAGTCGTTACCCTCTGCTGGTGTCAATAAAGTCAATGCGGCTTTGATTGTAGTTCCGCCACATATTGTACGCCATTGAGAAGCCTAAAATTCAGTGGCCGTTTAGAATTCCAGTAGAACTAAATTGATTCAATTTCCAAAAAAAATGTAAACTTAGTAATAGGGTGAACTTTAATTAGGTTAGAATGATTAAATGTTGAATTGAAATCTTCTTTTCTCTGAAAAAGTATTTTTTATTGTAAAAAGTAAAGTAAAAATTTATAATAGGCTGTCACGGAAATCCATTATACTTATATCTTAAAATATAATTTCAATGATGGTAACTTTTTAAAACAAGCAAATTATGGTAAGGTTACTAAATTGTACGCTGTTTATTTCTGGAGAAAATGCCAAACTATATAATTATTGTTTGTGAGTTCAACTACGTGATGTTATTGTGCATCCATACCGACATACAGTCTGTATAATATTTGTTGAGATAGAATTCCAAAAAAAGCACAAGTCAATAAAGTTCTGTAATACTATTGTAATAATTTACTGAAACAGGGACGTGCCTTAAAATTTTCACCAATATCTTTCTACCTCGGTTGTCGAATGCGGTTAATTCTAAGAAAATGACGCAGGGGTCTTCTTGGAATTCTATCTCAACAAATATCGTACGGACTGTATGTAGATTTGGTAAATCATATACGTCCATGTGTAGCCGCCTTTAGAACACATGAATCGATTTGCAACATTTTATTTTACCAACGAGGATTTTTTTATCACATTATTTCCATCCACATAACCTACTCAAAAATGGGGTGTCGGGTCTAAAAAATGTGTGGTGCTTTATCTCTGGATTATATTTTACAATGAAAGTGATTGTCAACGTACGAGGTCTGTTCAGAAAATAACCGAACTTTTTTAATTACGCGCTAATGGAGATATTTAGTAATATGCGGTAGGCAGCATTGCATAGCGCATAACCTCCTCTGTAACTACATATTCTTGGATTATTGAATGAATTTGAATGCAACGTGTTTAAGTGTTAGTGACGATTTTTGAAATGTGCGATTTTCTGGAAAAACTATTCAACGTAAAATTTTGCGTGAAATTGGGGAAAACTTTTACGGAGATGTTTCAACTTTTGAAACAAGCCTACGGATATGATGTTCTGGGTTGTACGCAATGTTACGAATTGTATTCACGCTTTAAAAGTGGTCGTTAGTCAACTGAGCATTAATCTCGACCAGGAAGGCTTTAGACTGCAATTGATGACTCCCACGTTCAGAAAATCAAAGATATGGCGAGTGCAAATCGCCCGTTGACTGTTAGAAAAATTGCAGAAGAGGTTAACATAACAATTGGGTCATACCATGAAATTTTGACTGAAAAATTGAATATGCATCGAATTGCAGCAAAATTTGTCCTCGTTTGATAACCGAACAAAAAAAGAAAATCGTGTGGACGTTTGTTGGCAACTCTTTGAAAATCCAATGACGATGGAACATTCACTCAAAGGATCATAACGAGAGACGAAAGACGGCGGAATTTTTTTACCACGTCATAGCTATCCACTAAATTTATTTTAGTTTTATTTTAAACTTCCAATTAAATAATGATTGACACCAAGACAAGTTTTTTGTTGTAACTTATTTTAGAAATAAGAAAGGGTCCAATTTCTCACAATCCCTTTATTTTTAAAAAGACTACCAGTTTCGAGGTCAAACTTTACACCTCATCTTTAGGTCAACTTTTTTGTCACTATTTCATTATCTGTTCATATCTAAGGTGGCAAACAGTCCATTAGATATTTTTTAAAAGAAAACTTAGATATTTTTGTATTCGCTAATACAATTTCATTCCGATGGTGCACGATCCTGTCTAAAGCCAATAATACATTGTATTGAGCTATTTGACCTTTTTACTGTTTTTGAAATATTTAATTTTTAAGCCCGAGAAATACCCCCACATACTTTTATAGGTACATACATTTTCAAATATGGTTGTATTATTTGAGATATCAGTAGTTGGGAAAATTATAGTTGAAATTTGGTTCCCCCAATCTAACCGAAATATTTAAAATTCCCCGACCATGTAAAAATGTTATTTAAAATTCCGGTGTTCTGCCATATATCAGATTCAGCGTGGGTAATTGATTTTGGTGCATAATTTGGTTATCCCTACATCCAGTTTTCCTAGAACGGTTTCAAACAAATTATGTTAGAGAACGATTTGTTATGTAAAAACGTCTTTAGTCAAAATCTGTATACCTACATAATACAATTAAAATTGCCGCTCGTCATCCCATATGGAGGATACGACCTACATTTAATATCATCTTTCACTACAACAGCTGATTTTTCATTTTCTTCAAGCATACAATATAATAATTCTCAAAAATAGACATTCAGGATGTAACTGCAATCCTTGTCTAAACTTTATTGTCGCATTTTATGTCTCAAATCAATAAAAAAAGGTTTCTTTTAATATGTATTCGAAAATACTTCCCTTACCAGGGTATTAGAATTTATGAAAGGGAATAAACGTTTTTAAATTAAGTATAAAAACAATTGAAGTGATTTCCCTAAAATTTGGCATGTTTTTTAATTTTTGATAGTTCACAAACGTATTGCATAACATAGTTTTGCTACATGCAGGGAGTATTTCTAAAGCTTAACATAATACATTTTGTTTGAAATTTAATTTTCTTTCAAGCCATTTCAAATATATTTATAAAGGTTTTCCAAAAATATATTCTTATTACATAT
>NW_019417198.1:5501-24388 GCF_000390285.2 Anoplophora glabripennis | reverse complement strand
TCAGTCACGAATAAGATGGGCAATAAGTTCTTTTGACCCATTTAAATCACCAGGAGCCGATGGAATCCTACCTGTACTGCTACAGCAGGGGGTGGACTGTCTAGCTCCGGTCTTAATTCACGTCTTCAGAGCCAGCATTGCACTTGGTTATATACCGCTGGCATGGAGATCGACGAACGTGGCGTTTATTCCTAAACCAGGGCGTCCATCGTATGCCCAGGCAAAGGCATATCGCCCGATAAGTTTAACATCTTTCAACGTTTTCAGGAGGAAAGATGTTAAACTTATCGGGCGATATGCCTTTGCCTGGGCATACGATGGACGCCCTGGTTTAGGAATAAACGCCACGTTCGTCGATCTCCATGCCAGCGGTATATAACCAAGTGCAATGCTGGCTCTGAAGACGTGAATTAAAACCGGAGCTAGACAGTCCACCCCCTGCTGTAACAGTACAGGTAGGATTCCATCGGCTCCTGGTGATTTAAATGGGTCAAAAGAACTTATTGCCCATCTTATTCATGACTGACTCACCACCGTCTTGGCAACCTCCCAGTTCTGTCGAGACCCGGTCGTTACCCTCTGCCGGTGACCAGCCTGTACTTATTAAATTCTATTATTTGAATTACATTACCCCTTTCATAAAGTCAATGCGGCTTTGATTGTAGTTCCGCCACATATCGTACGCCATTGAGAAGCCTAAAATTCAGTGGCCGTTTAGAATTCCAGTAGAACTAAATTGATTCAATTTCCAAAAAAAATGTAAACTTAGTAATAGGGTGAACTTTAATTAGGTTAGAATGATTAAATGTTGAATTGAAATCTTCTTTTCTCTGAAAAAGTATTTTTTATTGTAAAAAGTAAAGTAAAAATTTATAATAGGCTGTCACGGAAATCCATTATACTTATATCTTAAAAAATAATTTCAATGAACGAATTGTATTCACGCTTTAAAAGTGGTCGTTAGTCAACTGAGCATTAATCTCGACCAGGAAGGCTTTAGACTGCAATTGATGACTCCCACGTTCAGAAAATCAAAGATATGGCGAGTGCAAATCGCCCGTTGACTGTTAGAAAAATTGCAGAAGAGGTTAACATAACAATTGGGTCATACCATGAAATTTTGACTGAAAAATTGAATATGCATCGAGTTGCAGCAAAATTTGTCCTCGTTTGATGACCGAACAAAAAAAGAAAATCGTGTGGACGTTTGTTGGCAACTCTTTGAAAATCCAATGACGATGGAACATTCACTCAAAGGATCATAACGAGAGACGAAAGACGGCGGAATTTTTTTACCACGTCATAGCTATCCACTAAATTTATTTTAGTTTTATTTTAAACTTCCAATTAAATAATGATTGACACCAAGACAAGTTTTTTGTTGTAACTTATTTTAGAAATAAGAAAGGGTCCAATTTCTCACAATCCCTTTATTTTTAAAAAGACTACCAGTTTCGAGGTCAAACTTTACACCTCATCTTTAGGTCAACTTTTTTGTCACTATTTCATTATCTGTTCATATCTAAGGTGGCAAACAGTCCATTAGATATTTTTTAAAAGAAAACTTGGATATTTTTGTATTCGCTAATACAATTTCATTCCGATGGTGCACGATCCTGTCTAAAGCCAATAATACATTGTATTGAGCTATTTGACCTTTTTACTGTTTTTGAAATATTTAATTTTTAAGCCCGAGAAATACCCCCACATACTTTTATAGGTACATACATTTTTAAATATGGTTGTATTATTTGAGATATCAGTAGTTGGGAAAATTATAGTTGAAATTTGGTTCCCCCAATCTAACCGAAATATTTAAAATTCCCCGACCATGTAAAAATGTTATTTAAAATTCCGGTTTTCTGCCATATATCAGATCCAGCGTGGGTAATTGATTTTGATGTATAATTTGGTTATCCCTGCATTCAATTTTCCTAGAACGGTTTCAAACAAATTATGTTAGAGAACGATTTGTTATGTAAAAACGTCTTTAGTCAAAATCTGTATACCTACATAATACAATTAAAATTGCCGCTCGTCATCCCATATGGAGGATACGACCTACATTTAATATCATCTTTCACTACAACAGCTGATTTTTCATTTTCTTCAAGCATACAATATAATAATTCTCAAAAATAGACATTCAGGATGTAACTGCAATCCTTGTCCAAACTTTATTGTCGCATTTTATGTCTCAAATCAATAAAAAAAGGTTTCTTTTAATATGTATTCGAAAATACTTCCCTTACCAGGGTATTAGAATTTATGAAAGGGAATAAACTTTTAAATTAAGTATAAAAAACAATTGAAGTGATTTCCCTAAAATTTGGCATGTTTTTTAATTTTTGATAGTTCACAAACGTTTTGCATAACATAGTTTTGCTACATGCAGGGAGTATTTCTAAAGCTTAACATAATACATTTTGTTTGAAATTTTATTTGCTTTCAAGCCATTTCAAATATAACATATTTCTAAAGGTTTTCCAAAAATATATTCTTATTGCATATTGCTAGAATGCGTCGCTTTGTTTGACCATGTTTAAATAATTGTTACTAAAAGTGTCAAAACATAAAATTACTTTTTAAATAAAAATAATTACTCAAGTCAAGGTTTTAGTGGGATAAAGATCAATAAATAAAAGAACACTATATTTTAAATCATTGTCAACGTTTCGGTGTTATTTTACACCATCCTCAGGGCTCTAAAATACAATGTTTTTAATAAAATTCGTTAAAGTATTAAAATAAAAAAACAAATACATTTACAATAATTCTAAATAATTGTTCCTGTCACAATTACCATAAAACCCGAAAAAGAAAAATTCTAAAACAGCTCTAAAAATAACATTACTCACTCACCGAAATTTTAAGTGTTTTTTGTCCAACTTAACAGTTCTAAATATTAAGAAGATGGTATCTAGATACTTATATGTGTATTTATAATTCATAGAACAATTTCAATGTGGTTTTCTTTCACAGTAAAAATTGTTGTAACGTCTTAGGTACTGTTCAGCAGAATGAATGTAGAAAAATACGTTGATTCTAATGTGTATAGATATCATGCTTCTTTTTCTTCTTACTTTTTTCTCTTTCTTTTTCCCTTTTATTTTTTATTTTTTACTTTTCAATCCAGCACATTTATGAAAAAAAAAGTCTAAACCTGAGTAAACCAAAATACTGTTACAAGAGAATTTTATCAATTAAATTATAATAAACTAAGTTTCCAAATCATGTAATTGTCATCAAAGTGCATACAAATATTTATTGGCAATTCCCTAAAATGAAGCAGTTATCGGTGTGGACTAAAAGTCTGTTTATTTGAGGAGACTTTTTTATGAATTAATAAAAAAAAAATAAAATTGTTAAATAAGAATGAATACCTTCTATTACCTCCAGCACTTCCACCACTGTGAATTAGGAGAATCTGTCTCTCATAAAGTTATTGCAGTCAATAACAGAGTGTTAGAGCCAAAATTTGAATCATGCAGTTAACTCATCAAAAGCAACAACTTTTCTGTATTTTTTTTAAAAACCTCTTAATCTTAAAGATAATATAGTTTATTAATTTTTTTCTAAAATACCTACGTAGGCAGCTCGTAGCACTATTTTAATACCGGACAAAAATCTGATCTTTCGGAAAAGTGTATTATACAATAGGTGCTGTTTTTGATGAGTTAAATAAACAGGGTGATTCACATTTTATGATTAGGACTTTAACCATCGATATATCTCGTCAAAATAATGTTCCATTATTCCAAAGGCTTCCTTTTAGAGAAAAGATTTTGAAAAAAAATATATTTTTCGTTTTTATTTATTTTTTCTTAAACTATGAAAGCCATTTGTTTTATATTTAGTATGAAGTGTGCGAATGAAATACTCTATAGATTTTACAAATTATTGTGAAAATATATCAATCGTACCCCTATTTTTAATATAATTTCTACGCCACTGGAAATTTATCAAAATTAATATATTTTTTTACATTGCGGTTTATTCTATTTTACTCTTCATTACCTGTGAAACGGTTAAGTTTTTCAAACAAAGTAATACACAATAAATATTTAATATTGAGAACCAATCAGAAATAACAATTTAATAATACAACGTAAAATCAATGACGTATAAACAATTGTTCTTCTAAGAATCACCTTCAAGAGATTTTTTTTTCAAAAAACCTGTGCCACCTACAACAGTTTCTTTTTTAAGTAATAAAATAAAAAAGATAATTTTAGATGTCACTTTAAAATATTATTAACACAACTGATATATTCTGGACTCCATCTTAATCATAAATTTAAATAGTGTCGTACATACTTTAATCATTATCATGTTTACATAATTGTAATGAATCCATAAGAAGCCATTTTTCTCAAAAACCAAGCATTTCATTTAAAAATAGTAAGAGATCGTTATGCTGTAGAATAAACCGCAATGTAAAAAATATATTCGTTTTGAAAAATTTCCAGTGGCGCATAAATTATATTAAAAATAGGGATTATCAGAGCCCCTTCCGGACGCCTATGATTGAATTATTTTCACAATAATTTATAAAATGGACAAAATCGAGCTTCTCATTCGTACACGTCATACTACATACAAAACAAATGGCTTTCATAGTTTAAGAAAAATTAAATAAAAACAAAAAAAATTTTTCAAAAGCTTATATCTTTAAAAGGAAGCCTTTGGAAGAAAAAATATACTTCAAAATGACATTATTTTGATGAGATCTACGATGGTTAAAGTCCTAATCATAAAAAGTGAATCACCTTGTACAGATAAAATTTTGTCACCTTTTTTGGGAAATTTCTGTATAAAGATTGGTACCGAGTTTAATTTAGATTTTAACAACTATTTTGCCATTATTTAAAATAATGTTTTTAATTAACTATTTTAATAAGATAGGTTTGCTTAGAATTACATTTCTTATCTCGTCTTTCAGCATCTTCTTTTAGAAATACCCCGTAAAATCATGTGTTTAAAATATTTTAGAAGTTCAAAACTTTTGTTTAGAATTAGTTTTCTATTATTAGCTAACCCTATTTCCAATACATAATATTAATGTTAAAATAACCGATTACAGTATTTGCAAACACAATTATTTTGAGCCTATATTATTTACATTTTATTCGGTGGAAACAGAACTGAAACCGAGATTAAATTTGATCAATACCAGATAAAACGCGTAATTTAATATTAATTAAATTATATTTAGATTAAAATCATTCCATTGTATTTAGGGATAACTTTAGTTAGTTGAAAATAAATAATGGTAATCAGGCCGAGTATGTATCCCATTTACGTTAAAATGTTATGTTAGAAATAACGTTTGTAAATAACATGCCGTAATAACATATATCTTATAAGTATCCGTCAAACAGACATGTTATTTAATTGTAATGAAATGAAACAGAACACGGCCGCTATTTTATGTTGTACGNCATATACGTATATACTACCTAAGTTACTTAAATTTTACAACTTACCTTCGATGTGCGTTTATAAAACCGGCAAGTAAATGGAAATTTAACAAGCCGTTCATTTTCATTAGACAAATAACACCTACGTTAAACTATAGCAACACCAAATTCCTTGCCTTTAAGAAATTCTGTTATAATTTAAGATAACATGTTACAAACTATTTTATGTTGTACTTACCCGTTATTTACGAGTTTGCATTTGTTTCATGTTTCATAACCTAAAAGACATCTGTCAGTTATATGTGTTTTTGTCTAATACTGATTCTTGTTTATAGTAATTTTGCATAATTATTATTAAAAATGTCGACACAAAAGCGTCTTCAAAAAACAACAAAATTGCAATACGAGTATTTGCTAAAAATGGTCTTAATTCCTCAATAACATGCATGTTATATCTTAACAGGTAACGTTAACAACCCTGAAATAACATAACTGTTATTATGATAAAATGGGATACATACTTGGCCTGATTAAGTGACACATAAATTTGAAAACAGTAAAATATTCTGTTACATAAATGTAGAAAAATATTAATTCATATTGAATTCTTGGTAGCCTCATGCTACATACAATTGAACTGTTATAAACATTTCAAAATAAAATAGTGGTTCGTTCTCATCAAGTGATTAAGAAAAGTAATGTAACACAAAATGGGGTACTACCGCAGCGATGTAACCACATAGTGTGTTACACTGGTTTTGCGGTTGTGCCGCACGATGCGATGCTCTGATCGCAGCGCAGCACAGTACGGTTGAATCGGGTATCACTTTTTTTCAGCAGCGCAACCGCATCAAACCAATTCGGACTGCGGGAAAACAGGATCAACACGGAACTCAATTGTAGAGTGACATATGCATCCGCAGGGAAAAATACTATTCGCGTGCGAAATTAATTCACGTTCACTGTTTTTTCCAGCGTTTTGTATAGTTTACGCATGTCACATGTTGTGTATTTATTTATTATAAATACATTTGTATAGAGAAATGCCCGATATGGCGCCATTAACAAAGAAAATAATTGAAAGTACATAAAAGTATTATATTTATATGAAATATATAAGGAGAAAGTAAAGCCACGAAATAGAAATTGATAAAGAACGTTCACACTTACATAATTTAATTATGAAAAAACAGAAATGGTATAGTTTTTTCGATATCAATTGAAGAGCCATACCTATACAGGGTGTTAAAAAAAGAGTGTAAAATATTTCAGGAGGTAATAGTATGAACCAAAATAAGCAGAAAAGTCTTAATAAACATGGGTCCGCAAAGTAACGGTTGCGGAGATATGGACCACTATTCGTTTTTCAAACATTTTATTTTATTAGGAATAAACCGACAAAGGAAGCTTTTAACAAACAAAAAACAAAGTTACAGAAGATGTTCAAAGTGCCCTCCGTCCATTTCCAAGCAGGCACGACATCTTCGTCTCAACGATATTCGAACTCTTTCGAAAACACCCTCCTTGGTTTGGATTTCTTGACACTTTTGATTAATCCGTAGCTGCAGCTCTTCCAGGCTATTTACAGGAGTACCATACACTAATGTCTTCAAATATCCCCAAACAAAGAAATCTAGAGGGTTCAGATCAGGCGATCTTGGAGGCCATAAAACAGGTCCGGCCCTTCCTACCCATCTATGTGGAAAAGTTTGGTGTAAATGCTCTCTAACGGCCATGGAAAAATGAGCTGGAGCACCATCATGCTGGAACCACATTTGTTGCCTCTGATTCAAAGGAATGTCTTCCAAAAACTCATACAGTGTGTTCTGCAGAAAGTTGAGGTAAGCAGCGCCTGTTAATCGGTTTGGTAAAACAACAGGACCTAGAAACCTGTCACCTACAATACCCATCCAAATGTTTAATGAAAAACGTGCCTGATGTCCAGATTCTATTAGAGCATGAGGATTTTCGTCGGCCCAAATATGCGTATTGTGAAAATTAAACACTCCATTTCTTGTGAACCCGGCCTCATCAGTAAAAAGAATGTTTGCAAGAAAACGAGGGTCTTCAGCATCATGACGTAGAAACCAGCGGCAAAAAACCAAACGTGCTTGATGATCATTTATTGGATTTAAGGCCTGTACTCGTTGCACATGGTATGGATAAAGCAGTTGCTCGTGAAGGATTCTCCAAACAAGAGGACCACTAATTCCTACCTCGGCTGATATTCTCCGCACACTCGTACCTGGATTCTGCTCTACCAGTGCTAGAATTTCTTCTTCTGCTCTAGGAGTGGATACCGACCTTGGTCTTCCGGATAAATGGCACTGTTTGCTCAAGGAACCGGTATCACGCAATCTTTGGTGAATTCTTCCAAACATGCGTTGTGAAGGAATCTGGCGATTTGGATAAGCGTCAACATAAAGACGTCGCGCTTCGGTGGCGTTCCCATTAGCACGACCATACATGAAATGCATGTCTGTTAATTCTGCGTTAGAGTAACCAGCCATAGCGAAAGAAAACTTGTGCACTGAGAACAACTGTCAAATACGTACTGTTTATTTCACTAAACATCAACCAACTATTATAAGAAAATACACAACGTTTTTGCAAAATAAAAAAAGGGGCTAAAAACATAAAACATTCCATATTTCCGCAACCGTTACTTTGCGGACCCATGTTTATTGAGACTTTTCTGCTTATTTTGGTTCATACTATTACCTCCTTAAATATGTTACACTTTTTTTTAACACCCTGTATATAGGTCTTGTCGAACTAAATGTGGAGGCGATAGAAATGTATACGCTCAGTTGAAGAATGCTAGCTCGGGGAAAGGAAAACGATCACAGTTGCATTGGGCTACTGGGCAATAAATCACAGCAGATGACAAGTGGCTGATAAATTGCTCAGCAGTGCAGTGCAGCAATGCGGAATTTGGTGTGATTTAGGTAATTTCAATTTATTATAGGCACCTTCTATCAATTATTCATATTACAATTGCGAAAGGGAGAAGTAAGAGGGATATTTTGTTTACTAATATCACAACATGGCATTTTGGAGACCGTTTGAAACGGAACAAAACGAAATTTATCACTAATACAATAAAATTGTTTGAGGACATAAATAATTAAAATATGTTGTTGGCCAAATGAACATATAATAGAAATTTTCTACACATTATATAAAAATTATAATTTTTTTACCTTCAGCAAAAATTTTTTATAGGGACGCCTATGAAACTCATAAAATTTTATTACCAGACGGTTTTTACATGTTCAACTGACTTCGGAAAGACTATATATTTATATTTTATTCATAACACAACCCCGTCTCATGCATCATTGTAAAGTTATGGATCAGTATTTTTGCCAACAATAGAAAATCATATATTATATTTGCACCATTTAGTTAGATTATTTAGTAATTGTTGAAGTATCATACAGTATTTTTAACAAAGCAAGAAATAACAGAAAATGATACTTGGCCACATTTGTTATAAAGAAAAATCAAACTTATGCATATTTTCACTTTAGGAAAATGAAAAATAATTTAGTTTAAAAAGATTTGTTAAGAAAAAAGAACAGAAGTTACGTATTCCCGTCGTCGTTAACATCTTCTTAGTTGATTGCATCATCATTCACTGGCAGAGAGACTAAAACATAATTTTTTTCCAACAAAATCTATACAGTCTGTCACAAATTCGCTTCTCACTACAGAGATCTCGGAAACAGTAAAAGATACGAACTAACTTAAATGGGGGCAAAGATGAATATTTCGAGACAAAATGTCTGAATATGGTCCGGACTGTATATAGGGTTATAATCAAATAAATATGAAAGCTACTTTTTAATTTATTCTTCCGTATAACGTGGGATCGATACTGCAATACGACTAATGAATAGCTTAAGGATTTGAAATGTTAACTGGAACATAAATTTATACACTTGATGAGAAATAGTCATTAATAATAACTGCCACTGAAATTTGCCTGCTTTTCTCTGTGGGATTATATGTACTATGAAATGTTGGAGCTAAAATGAATTGCTAAAAGTTGTATTGAAAGCATTTATAAAGTTAGTTTTCCAACTCCTAAATGCATATTGAGAGAGAGAGCTATAATTTAATGATGTCAGAAGTCGTCGCTATTTTAAATCTCGTACCTACATGAAATTAAAAATTACGATCAATTAAGTATATTCCAGTCAAAATCGGAAAAGGCCCATGTGCGAGTTATTTATAGTAGAAAAATACACAACAATTGAAATATCTATTTCTTCAAAAGTTGCGTATTCAGAATTCTACTAAACCCTCTCATTTTAAAATGGATGATGACAGGACTGTATTACAATTAATTTATAAAAATTGTTTCTTTGCCACTGTAGACCTCAAAGACACATACTTTTTAATACCAATTCATTGGAATCACATAATATACCTAACTTTTTTGCCGTGAAGACACTCGACAAGATATGATATTAATAAAAATTCTTCGCGGAAATTATTAGATCTATTGTATTTTGTTTGTCCGTCCCTAACGCAGCCTCTCCTCCTTCCTTTTTTTATCAAATAAAATGCTATAAAAATAAGATACTCAGATGTTTCTGCTAACGTAGTTATACAACTTACTGATATTAAATAGGTATAATGTTTTCTTGGAAAACAGTTACATTTTCCTTTTGTTATTACTGTTTTCATCATCATTTTCACTTGTTTTTTATCCACTCGAGTGTTCATAGCAGGTTTCTTCAACTGTTTTGTCATAGTCTATTGACTGTTCATATTAATTAAGACAATTGAGATAAAATAATGAATTGTAAAAGATTTACCACTTACAAAAGTGAAACATTTTTTTGACACTACAAGGAGGCAGGTAAAGAAGATACAAATACTTGTCATTAAAAAGTATGTTTATTTTTCTCACAAATACAAATTTTCGGATATAATTCACAAGGTATATTTTACATTCCAGTTTATTGTTTCATATTGAATTTAATTTTAAAATTGGAATTTGTCCAATATCAAATGGTTCGCTAGTTAGTAATTTATTTTATTTCAACAACTGATTAATTTTGTGGAAAAATGACACAAAACTTTTTACTGACGGACTTTTATTTAACATACTGTATGTACATGTCTTAAGATAAATATACATTATTTTTGTCTTATTTTAACATCATTTATTATTTAAAAAGACATACCATAGTTTCTAACTTATCCTGTCATTATTTGTCTTGAGAAATTGTATAAATTTTAAATCGAAATTTAGTAATTTGTTTCAATGATAAAACCCGTTTGTAAAGAATCAACATCTTTTGAAAACATGAAAAATTGGTGTTATTCATGTTAAAAAGGTCAGAGTTTCAGAAAAAAATATGAAAATTAAAATTTTCAGTTCAGCTCATTGATAACAAAAGAAATAAATCAGATTTTACTTCAACAATATCATGTAATTCATCATTATATTCTGAAATTTTGTCGTTATTCGATAACCTTGTAGCAGATATCCAGGTTAAACTAATATCCCATAAAGAAATGATAGACAGTGGCAATAGTTATATGTTCTATTGACTATAACCTGTTATAATATAACATTTAATTTTATATACAACAGGTACTCTTGTCGAAATTGCTTTACGCACCCTTTAGATTACTGCATTTTTTAAATCTGCGGTCACCTCCTGAACTAAAGATATGTCATTAAGTTAAATTCTTACTGCTCTCGGCCGCTAAAAAATAACTTTAGATTAGTGTTCAACAAAGAGCCTTGAAAATAGGGCATACAAAACTTTATGGAGATCGCAAAGTTATACACTGTAGTTAATTATAATAATTTTGAATTCACAATGACAAACCAAATGCTATCCAGAAATTTTACATACTATAATTGTGTACTCAAAATATATACAGAGCGTCCATTACAAATATTTTAACAAAAAAGAATGACTGCACAAAATAGAAAAAACATAAAACGCACTGTATCACAGTTTTCGTAGTTTAGGTATTGCTTCCAAAAATCAAACACCAGAGATTTTTTAGATTTTTATCAAAGTTATTAGTTTTCTACAAAAAGACAATATTTTTCTTGATCGACGGATTATTATATTATAATTTACTATATCTATCGATGGTTATCTAGGAAACCGCTAGAAGCATTTTTTTGAAATTGTGGTGGTGTGATACGAGCCTTAGACCCTACCAAAATATTTTTAAGGTCATTGCACCTCCAGTTATACCGAAAGTCGATGACAACTTTCTTATTTTAAATGAAACCCCGTATATATTATTGCATTTTTGGAAAGAGCATTTATTATTAAATTGAAAACATATAGCACACTCTATACTTAGGATTGACCGTTTCGAGATATTTTGATTTTTAGGCAAAACTTGACAGATGCAGACATAGGTTTATTTTTTGTGCGAATTGGACATTTTGTAGAGGAAGATCTAATTTATCGGATTTGACATGAAAAATTTCCAATGTTTATAAAAGATGGTCAAAAAATATATATCAAATATGAAGTTCGAAAAAAATTCGAAATTTTTAATTGGAAACTCCCAAATTTTTTTAACGTATTCGCATTCTGCACTAAAATTCAGTGTAACTTTATTAAAGTTTCCCTATACCTAAACCCAGTCGTTTTCATTTTATTTACGAACAAACATTTCCCTTTTCCTAAAATGTTGTTTCCATTTGTTTCGTACACTTTAGCTTGGTCGTGACAGGTAAGTAACAATCGACATGACAACTGTCACAAGTTTTTAATTGTCAAATTTAGTTTAATAAATGTTCAAAATATCTTCCTTCAACTTCTAAACATTTTTCACACCGTCGTCGCCGTCGGAATAGTTCCTTTGGCCATTTTAACATACATGAATATTTAGAGGTAGATTTCGTCAACTAGGTATACAGAGTGTAACTTTAAGTGTGGGTCATATTCATATGTAGGCTTCTTTTGACCTTTAGAAACATGTATCAATAGTTTATTTTTGCAAATTCCGTTGTGTGAACATTATTTTTTAAATATTTTCTTTAGTAATTTTCGTACCTCGCCGCTGAACAAGCCAGTGTAACCTCAAATAACGGCACGCTTTAGTCGCAGCGCATGCACAATTGGAAACTGGGCTGTACATTGTTGTCAAATTTAATATTACTTATTGTGAGGTATTGCTCTTTGGCACCGTTATTTTTGCTGAGTGGGTATCTGCCAAGAGCCCTATCATCCCACAAAAAGTTTAATCATTTAAATAAGTTAAATTATGAAACAATAGGTACTTAACAATTAACCTAGCAAAAAAACTCTAGCAGTAATCAATAATGATAAATGAAATATACAAAAGTAAATAGTCGGTTTACTCATTTGATTTTTATATTACTTGCAATTTTGTGGCTAATCATCGAGTCCAAAATTTCTGGTTCTTAATTTCTGATTCTGTGAATTCGTTTCCATCCAACATTAGCGTATCGGTGTGCAAAGCTCGCATAATCTATTAAATGTTGTAACCTGCCACCTTTAACTCAGGCTACGGAGTTCGTTTAATAACAATTTTTTTCTATTTAATTGTCTTTAATATAATATTTAACCGTCGACACTGGATAAGGAATAAAATGACTGACTGTACCGTGCGGGTCTCTCAGTTCTTACATATACCACATTCGTCGTCGCGTCCCTCTGAATACTGGTCGATAACACCGGCCAACCAAAAAAAAGTTATATGCACTTTACATGCGGCATATGACTTTCTGTGTATTTTTGTCTCCTGAGCACGAATCCATAGTCTGTTTTGCTCCATCGCCCTTCAGTCCGTAATCGCTGAATACCTTCAGAAAATCGCTGAAAATCTTCAGTAAAATGGAGAAATTTAGGAAGTGACACATGTTTTTCGACGTAGTTTTACCACCTGGATCCGAATGCGTTGTCAGAATTACTCCATAACCCTCTAGTCTTCAAAATATCGCTGAAGATCTTCAGATATAGGGCGAAATTTGAGAAGTCACGGCTTGCTGGGTAACAAGAGGATACCGAATAGAATACGTATGCAATTCTCCGGAGCACACATTCAAAGCAGATTTGTGAACACAAACATTCCCAGATAGTGCATAGAACCCAGATATTGAGGGTTTGATGGGGTAGATCTGAAAGAAGATACAAATTACATAAATGTGCTAATTCATATTCTTATTCTTATTCACTTTCATACGTTGCTGAATATTGGAGAGCAATGATTTAATTAACAGAAGACGAAAATACATTGAAAACCATGACTCATATATGAAGATCTCGTTACTTCTGCAAATTTGCCATTTTTTAGATCTTCATCGATTTTTTTAAGACTGCATGATGGAGCAAATCTGACATTGGATTCGGATTCTGAGGGCAACAATACGTCCGAAAACATATGCCGCATGTCAAAATCTCGTCACTTTTCAAATTTCGCCCTTTTTCTGAAGATTTTCAGCGATTTTTTTGAAGACTAGAGGGTTATGGAGTAATTCTGACAACGAATTCGGATCCAGGAGGTAAAATTACGTCGAAAAACATGTGTCGCATGTCAATATCTCGTCACTTACTAAATTTCTCCATTTTACTGAAGATTTTTAGCGATTCTCTGAAGGTATTCAGCGATTTACGGAAATCTGAAGGGTTATGGAGCAAAGCAGACTATGGATTCGTGCTCAGGATACAAAAATACACAAGAAATCATATGCCGCATGTAAAGTTCACATATTTTTTTTTTTGTTGGCTGGTGAAATTAGACAACAGACCTGTCTACAGGATAGTAACTGCACCATTGAACCTGCTGATGGCTTGCTACGATGAAAAGCGTTCAAATTCACAGTTACCCAGTGGCAGCGTACACAAGAATTAAAGTGTATTTAAAAAAACTATTTATAATTCGATTATTTATTTGATTAAAGGAAAAATAATTTCAGTTTTGTATCCAAGGGAACACGTACTATTACCTTTAAAAGCTGACCCCCGCTTAAAGTTACGCCCTGTATATACTGAATTTAAATGGACTGTGTCGCTTCGAAAAGGACAAAGCAAGATAGAGTATTCCCTAGGAACAAATAAATAGTACGCACTTTTTAATATTGAAAATTCCTAGACAAATTCACAGTCAGCAACCAGAGATAATACGGTACGCATACATTAAACATGAATTCCAAATTATCCCAACTATACCCGCTTACCGGTTCTCAACTATGAAATACATAATCCAGGCCGGAGGCTGGCGAATTGCCAGTTAGAAAGTTGTGGAAAGCCTCCGGAAGAACGGCTATTAATTCCATCGTCCCGCCTTTCCTCCACTTCTTAATTATTATTGATTATTCCAAATGCTTTATCTGTTTATCTTATGAGATCGTAAATGTTTCACTTACTTTAATGTCTTTAATATTAATTATTTCTTAGAATAGCCTACCATGTTAGAAATATCGAGAGATGAACATATGTGGATTTACAGCACACACTTATGAGGATGTACTACGATTGCTTGACAATGTATGACGATTTCATTCAAATTTATGGGATGTACTGGGATATACCAAGGATGTAAAGGGATTTAGATGGATATATAGGATTAACCGGGAATTTCCTGGAAATTTATTGGAGGATTTAACGAGAATGTATCTTTCTGAACGCATGCGCATGCTGTTAATTTCTTGCTTCAGCCCCTTCAATATGAGCCACTGAAACTATTTTGTTCCTTCACATATTTCTAAAACTGTTCAAGATAAGATAAACTTAGAATTTGGTGGTACTGTTATGTTGTGAATCTAATGATTAAATAATAATATTTAAATTTTAGTTGGAGGTGTCTCAGACCAAGAATGCTATGGATAAATATTACTCCAACTTTTTCTTACGGTAACTTATCAACAGTCTGTGCTAAAAATCAGAAATTTTTCAGTTATGATATCAATAAGCTTTCCGAATATTGTTTTTTAGGAAATAAAAAAAAAAACAGTTTTCGCGATGCCCAGGTAAACGGAACTTTTGGACCTCTGGTTAAAATTATAGACCAAATTCCATCAAGATAGGAACTTTGAGATATTTTTGTAAATATAACATTGTTCAAAAACTTGTAAGTATTTGAAAGAAGTCGTTTATAATATACTCGTAGGTCGAAAGTACTTTAGTTATATTCTGTGTATTTGGTTCAATATACATACAGTGTGGCCCATTAGGAATTAGGAGACCCGTATATAACATTTTTGATGAGTATGATTTCAATATATTCTTTTTACATATAGTACATTGGCCTTCTAGCTGTACTTGAACCTGTTACGATGATCTAGCTGCTAATTCACAGACTACTACGATTTCTTGCAATCTATCTTTTCGAAAGTTATTTTAGGGATTTTTTTGTTATAAATGTGGCAACGTGGCGTTCTTCAGCATCACTTAAAACGCCTGTGGTCCAAATTTCATCAATTTTTATATAAGAATCATTTTTTATAGAGCCTCAAATGTTTTATTTATTGAATTTGTTTACGTTAAAAAATGTAGAAGACATTGGGAATGAATGAAAATTACACACACAAAAAAATGTCAAGACCCAGAGGGTAGACCCCTTTACCCCTCCGTTTTTGGGGTCGCTGAAACCGAATATGACCAATAAAAAAAATTTAACTGACCATTTCCCCGGTATCACCCCCATACATCCCCTTCTGGGAGTTGAAATGTCAATTCTCATACAAAGCCGAGTAGGGTGTGTATTCCTATGTTTTATAGGCCAATAAGAACTAAGAAATCTACCAAAAATGAATTAGACCCCCTCGTTACCCCCTAATGTCTCTTTACCACCCTTTCTGGGAGTTGAAATGTCAATTCTCATCGGTGGTAAAGTGACGCTAGGGGGAAACGAGGAGGTCTTATTCATTTTTGGCAGACTTCTTCGTTCTTAGTGGCCCAGAAAACAAAGGAATACTTAACTACTCGATTTTGTATGAACAACTCCCAGAAGCCCCGGGTGGTACCGGGCAATTGGCTAGTTAAATTTTTTTTAATGGTATATTCGGTTTCAGCGACCCCAAAAAACAGACGGCTAAGGGGTCTACCTTCTGGGTCTTGACATTTTTTTGTGTGCCTGTGTAATTTTTAAGCATTTCCAATGCCTTATATTTGTTTTAACGTAAACAAATTCAATAAATAAAACTTGAGGTTCTAGAAAAAAATTATTCGTAGGTAAAAATTTATGAAATTTGGTCCACAGGGGTTTTAAGTAATGGAAAAAAGGTCAGGTTATCACATTTTTAATAAAAATATTCCGAAATTTATTTTCGAAAAAATCGATTCCGAAAAAAGTCGTAGCAGTCTGTAGTTCAGCAAGTACATCTAGAGAATCATTAAAATCGCACTTGGAAAGGAAATTTGTAGAATTTTTTAAATACTTACATGTATACAGTCATTGTTTTGTAACGTATATAGAGGAAATACTTCACAACTATAGCCTCTCTATAATATGTGTCAAAACTATGATATCCAAGAGCAACTGGATATATTTGATGCTAATATTACTAATATAAAAAAGTTATTTGTGAAGTAATTATACAGTGCGGGAAAGACCAATATCTATGTTAAAATGAGGAATATATGGATTTTTCTTTTTACTGTGTTGCCACATTTTCCTGGCCAGACACCAACTTGTTCTTTCAAACCTCTCCTTCAGTTTTACAAAACACTTTGTACGATGATATCTTTGTAAATCTGGATTATTAGTTTGGTAAATACATGCCAATACAGAGTTACCAAGAGTTTTACTAATTATTTTATTATTTATTTACTAATTCTTCTTTAGAGTAATACATTTCACAATTATTACTGTCGCTTTTCTATTAAACCTTATGTGAATCGAAAATTTTTCATATTATCCTTTGACAGGAGCTTACTACGTTATTTTACATAAATAAGCTATTTGTAAACTTCGCACTTTTTCATAGAAATGAGAGTTCATGAAAAACTAATGAATTTTGGTATAGGAACAGGTATAGCAAAGTTGTAGAGAATTTAATTCTGCATCTTATGGTATGAAAATATACATTTAAAAAATTCGAGATTTTTCAATTTGTCAATTGGCAATTTTGACATGATATTTTGGTCACCCTGTATAACGCAGGCCAGTTTTTGGAGCATGATTCGGAAGAGTCATCCTTACTAAANTCCATTCCTCCCTCTTCAATGGGTCCCTGTGCCCTTAGGAAGCATTTCCGAACCCATGTTCATATGAACTTTTTTACTTAGTTTTGATCATAGAATCGGCCTGTTTAGGGTTGGCAGCTAATTATGAGACACCCTGTATAGAGGAAATATTTCAGAACTATAGCCTCTCTATAATATGTGTCAAAATTATGATATCCAAGAGCAGCTTGATATATTTGATGCTAATATTACTAATATAAAAAAGTTATTTGTGAAGTAATTATACAGCGTGTCCCACTAGTGCGGGAAAGTCCAATATCTATGTTAAAATGAGGAATATATGGATTTTTCTTTTTACTGTGTTGCCACATTTCTCGGAATGTACAAATTAAAAATATATTCAACTATACAGGGTGTTCTACTCTTCCTGGCCAGACACCAACTTGTTCTTTCAAACCTCTCCTTCAGTTTTACAAAACACTTTGTACGATGATATCTTTGTAAATCTGGATTATTAGTTTGGTAAATACATGTCAATACAGAGTTACCATGAGTTTTACTAATTATTTTATTATTTATTTACTAATTCCTCTTTAGAGTAATTCAGTTCACAATTATTACTGTCGCTTTTCTATTAAACATTATGTGAATCGAAAATTTTTCATATTATCCTTTGACAGGAGCCTACTACGTTATTTTACATAAATAAGCTATTTGTAAACTTCGCATTTTTTCATAGAAATGAGATTTCATGAAAAACTAATGAATTTTGGTATAGGAACAGATATAGCAAAGTTGTAGACAATTCAATTCTGCATCTTATGGAATGAAAATATACATTTAAAAAATTCGGGATTTTTCAATTTTTCTATTGGCAATTTTGACATGATGTCACATGAGTCACCCTGTATAACGCAGGCCAGTTTTTGGAGCATGATTCGGAAGAGTCATCTGATAAAAAAATGGGCTTAGTAGCTATTAGTATAACCTATCACTGTCAGAAAATGTAAGCAGCCAATATCCACTAGAAAAACCTTTCAAGCGAGATATCTCAAAAACTGTGAATATTTGAATAGAACTATTCTACACAAAGTACCCTTTATTTTTGATGTAGAATCCGAAAAAAATATAAAAAATGTGTGTTTCCATTTAAAAAACCAAAGTTGGTGTCTGGCCAGGAAAAGTGGAACACCCTGTATAGTTGAATATATTTTTAATTTGTACATTCCGAGAAATGTGGCAACACAGTAAAAAGAAAAATTAATATATTCCTCATTTTAACATAGATATTGGACTTTCCCGCACTAGTGGGACACGCTGTATA
>NW_019417198.1:0-5107 GCF_000390285.2 Anoplophora glabripennis | reverse complement strand
ATACAGGGTCGGAAAGTCCCCATGGTTCATCGGCAGTTACGTGTGAGCGATAAAGAAAGTCATAGAAATCCGTGCGATAGAGAAAGATGGCTATAATGAAGGCGTGTAATAGTCACCGCCCATTTCGCCCTTCCACAAATAAGATCCACTTCTTATTTGTGGAAGGGCGAAATGGGCGGTGACTATTAGACGCCTTCATTATAGCCATCTTTCTCTATCGCACGGATTTTTATGACTTACTTTATCGCTCTCACGTAACAGCCGATCAACCATGGGGACTTTCCGACCCTGTATATTGTTTTTTTTTATGTTTCCTTTACGTAAACACCCATCCCGTTATTGGTCTTGGTACTGTGGGGTGGCGTAAATAAATGAATAAATAAGTAAATAAATAAACTAAAAATGTTTTGCTTTTTTTTACAAAAGGAAAAATGTATTTTGGATATATCACATGTTTTTATCAAAATAAAATTTGTTCCAGGATAAAAATAGATAATTTTTTAAAATAAAAGTTTTCTTATGAATTTTCCAATTTTTGTTCAATTAGCATTCGCGTCCTCAACAAAATAGGTAAATGCGGAAGTGAATGAAAATATAAATTTTTGTGCATATAATTTGCGCTTGCGAGTAAAAATACGTTTCGGAACCTCCCTAGGGAGAACAGGATAATTTAATAACGTACAAACAACCCTCTGGTCGCGCTGCTAGATTACGCTCTAACGACGATCATCCTTAAAACTATACGTTAAACTGATCGTTAATTCCTGATAATATAAGAGCTTCCATGCAGAACAACACCGATGCATGTTATGTACATATTTGCGGAACTAGGTATTCTGCGCTTGAAATTACTTCGTCCGCTACATACATTTTATGAGACTCTGCTTATATTTAATCCACTGAATTGCTAACGCGTTCATTGACGAAACTGAAAATAAACATTTTAATTACATCATAACGTGAGTGTTATCTCAAACGTGTGGATAGACTACGGCCGTTTGCGCCCTAAAATACCAAAACAGAAGAGACTGCTGTTGGTTGTTGTGTGTTTCAATTAACACCCTGTTAATTGAAACAAATATGTCCGTCGTGCCGTCAGTGGTTACTATACAGTTACAGCTTCCTTAGTGCCCCCTGATAAATGCCAGTTGTAATCGGAAACAATAAAACAGGAATTGCCATAATTATGATATTATTAATTTCCGTGGTAACTCTAAAATATGAGCTAGTCACAAAAATTAAGGGATGTTAAAAAAATCACAAATTTTTGGATAATTTTCAAAGAGCTGTAATTTGGAGGGCAAAGAAAACCAAAAATAAAAAACTATTTTTCAAAACTGTTTTTACATATTCACAATGTTTACAATCGTCAATAATCAATCGTTGATTTGCTTGACCGCTGTAACAGCCTTAGTTTTAATGTCAATTTAAAAATTAATTAAAAAAAGTTGATGTACCCCTAATGGATCGCTGTATTTCATTCCACAATCTAAATTTTTTTACCGAGTTCTTCAAAGTCTAAATCGTTTACAAAGCTTTCTTAATTATTATTTTTTTTTGCTTTTTGGTTATTTTACGTTATTTTATTGACATTTAAAACTTAAGGCAATTACAGCGGTAAAAAAAATCATCCAAAATATTATTGACGATTATAAAGCATTGTGGATATATTAAAAAACTTTGAAAATATTTTTTTAATTTTTTTTTTCATTTTTTTACAATAATTAAAGTTTTTTGATGAAGAAAATGTGGATTATTGCTAAAAAAATCATTTTCAATTTAAAAAATAAACAAAATGTGAAAAATTAATCGTTACAATCATTACAAAAGCGACAAATTTTAACATTCCGGGAACTAGAAAAAAAATCGCAGTGCTTTGAAACTATCAGGGTGCCTTTAGGACACTTTGAGGTTGAAAAGTTACAGTTAATATTCTTAGTTTACTCATTATTTGCAAAGTTATGGCAAGTTATCCAAATATGCCTAATTATGCAATTTTTTACTACTTTTTTCCAACATTTACACTTTGAAAATTTTCTTTTATCAAGAACTAACAATTAAAATTCGTAGAGAATACTTTGCAGTCCTCAAAACCCTATTTGAATTATTTCCCAATTAATTGATTGCCAAAGTCAAAAATGACTGTTTTGCTTCTATCGACCATAACTCAGCGACAAAACATTGTATCGTTCAAATTGAAGGGAATTAAATTATCTAAACGAGGTTTCTGCTGAAATTACCAAAAAAATTTATGGTCCACAGACCTTTTTATTTTTTTTTTGGTTTCTTATGATAACCGCCGACGCTAAAACATTTTAGACTCCAAATCCGAAAACTAGAAACTTGAAGCTTCAATTCCATTTTTTTTATTCTCTCTACGACCATTTCCATGTTACATCTCTTTGAAAATCACCCAAAAATTTTGGAATTTTTTAAATATCCCTTAATTTTTGTGTCTAGGTTTATTGATAGGTGCAGAATATGATTATTTTTGCATCTGTTGTTTCGATTTTGCTTGTTTTCTCGCAGTTGAGTAATATTCAGCAAGATGGTGACACTCAACACTTCAAATGCATAATATTTTATTCGCACTATTCGGTTAAATGAAGCAACTTTGAATTGAGGTTAGATTAGTTAAACTGTCTCATTTTCATTTCAAGAATCTGTGGTAGTTCCAATATATTAGGTGTATAAAACAGTTTTTTAAAGAACTTTTTATATAGGTACTTATTCCTTTCCTCGATATATACGTGTCAGGTAGGTATTTTGACAGTTTGTACATCTTTCGGTTTATTTACTGACCCCCACACAGTCAAATACCATGGAACCACAGCCTGGGTATGTTTCTAGATGAAGACGTATCATTTCAGCTTTTAATGGATAAATATTTAATCTCTATTAAAAAAAAATCTTATTATAAAAGACGTTTTATAATATCTTCATCCTGTTCTAGACAGAGGACATATATTCCAATTAATTTTTTTGTAATGTGCTGTATTGTCCCTTATTTGTTTACTAAACGGAGGTTATAGTAGGACTTCTTGCATCATACAATTATTCGTTCATAAAAAAAATTATTTAAAATATTGTACTTTTACTCGTTTTATATGGTATTTTCTTAGTAAAATATTTAAAGACGTTTTTAATAAATATAACAGGAAAAGCGTATTAGGGGGAAACATAAATATGAATGGTCAGGGAGTAAACTAAAATATTGTGTATTTTTAAAGCTAATAAATGACATGTACGTAATCAAGATATTTTCTGATTCGCCTTTAAATTTTCTACAAATTACAACTCTTTTATGTTTTTCAAAAATTTTAATCAATTTTAATCATTTTTCTCGTAAAATGGACAATAAAAAATTTTTACTATCCGTTTCTATCAAAGTAGGCCGATTCATACACAAATTGAAATTATAATATAAATTTTTATGCTAGGAACTTTCCTTAATAACATATTTCTGTATTGTTAACAACAAAGGCAGTTTATTCTTGAACAATTTTTATATTTACCGATTTTCTGATCACCCTGTACATGCAAGGTGAAAGTTCTCCATGCCAACCGCATTTTAAAGACAATAAAAATTTTTAATCAAGAATGCCTTTTTCTCGTGAAATGAAAAATAAAAATATTTTACCTCTTTTTCACTCTAACCATGGATATGCTGTATACAGGGTTACTTATATATCATATATTTCATATTTTAATGGTTAAATGGTGGTCAGGTATATTTAAATTTATTTGTGACAATAGATAAGGAGCGTCATAACCTCCATTTAGAACTTTATGTAAAAATGTTAATTTTCGTGTAATTCTCCTATTTTCTAACTTACAGATCTTAAACTGTTTTCGCAATGACTCATAGGAAGCAAATCCGGGACTAATTTGATATTTTTTGTAATAAAGATACTTTATAAATTTGTTTTGGATTTTTTCAAGAGCATCCCTAAGGTACTGTTTTGAAGGGTCCCAAATAATAGATCCATATTCTAAACGACTACGAATAAGAATATTAAATAAATATAAAATAGAATTAATATTTTTAAAATCAACTGTTACTCTTTTAATGAAACCCAAAAGTTTATATGAAATCATTAGTTAATTAATTCACATGGTTTATAAAACTCAAATTAGGTTGAAAGTTAAGTCATAAATTCTAGACTAGAGAAATATTGTTATTCATTGTATAAACATAATGTTCAGGCGTACGTGCTTTACTAAACGTCATGACTTTATATTTGTCTAAATTGAAGGGCAATTTGTTTTCTACGGACCAGTCATAAATTACGTTTATATCATTTTGTAATTTTGAAAAATGATACTGATTTCAGTAAATAATTTTACATCATCTGCATACATGAGACAGTCGGATGTTATACTCTGTGGTAAATCATTTATAAAAATTAAAAAAAGTAACAGTCCCAAATTCGAACCTTGTGGTACACCAGATCTAGCTAGATATATTTCAGAATCAGTACTGTGATAACAAACAAATTGTTTTCGGTTCCGTGGATATGAAGAGAAGAAAATTACTAAATGGTCACTTAAACCAAGTGCATGTAATTTGGATAGTAGTATGTCATGATTTACCCGATCAAAGGCTTTAGCAAAATCCGTGTATACAGTGTCAACCTGTTTTCCCTCATTGAAAGCAATATAAATTTTATTAACAAAACTAGCTAAATTAGTTTCTACTGACCTGCAACGGAAAAAATCCTGTTGTTGAGGCACAATCAGATTTTTTGTAAAACTATATATCTTATAAATATATTTATCACAAATGTTCGAAGTGCATACCATTACTGATGGACCAGTTACTTGACCACCGAGAAGTTCTAATTTGACCATCATGGACTTTCTTTTATGGTCATGTTAAGGCTCTGCTATGCACAAGGCGATACAACAATACCTCCTGACATGATTCAATTGTTAATCATAGCAATTATGAAAGAGTGCAGAAGTGTATAAATAGTAGTGATATGCACGTGAACATTTTTGGTAACATTTAAATTTACCGTTTAATTTTGTTTTGCTTTATCAATGTTGTTTTGCTCGTTGATCTTGTTATTGTTATGTAACTGAAGCTTGCTATGTTAAAAAGTAT
>NW_019417197.1:362026-413434 GCF_000390285.2 Anoplophora glabripennis | reverse complement strand
TGTTAAGGTGTCAACAATTTTTGAAAAAAAATCATTTCATCATCTTGATTGATATCAGATGTAAGTAAAGGATTTTTATATTTTCAATTGTTTTTTGTGATGACAAATGGATTTTCGTAAAAATATTTTTTTTCAATTTTATTTTTGCCTGGATCCACCTGCATACCTATGATATATTTTTCTGTAACTTTCAGTTTTTTGTTGTAACTCGAAATTACATATTTTTTTAATTAAACATTACATGTTTTTCAATTTTTGAGACTGCTTAAAATTTAGTCTCAAGATGTATCAAAAATTATTTTTCTATAATTCTACCGATATATAAAAAAAGTAAGTAGTATAAAAAACGTGAAGAACACATGAATAACCTTGAAAGAAAATTTTGTCCAGATTTTAAGTATTGAAAAATATACAGAGCGTACCATTTACAAAAAAATACCGAAAAATTCCGAAAAACCGAAAAATTCAAAAATTAAGTTTTAGCAAATAAAAGTTATACATCATAAAAAAATTGACAAAAATGAAACGTTCACTATTAAGTCTGTTACACTTAACCATTTTTCGTTTGTTTTCTTGGGAAATACAGAAAACTCCTAAAAGTGTAGAAATGAAGGTAAAAATTGCTGATTTACTTCCCAAAAATGTTTGTGACGACATGACTAATCTCACACATACCCATGAAGTTTATGGAATCAATTATTTTTTGATATTGAAGTTTCAAATTCTCAATTTTTTATAAGACAAACATTTGTGACATCCTTTTTTGTATGATTTCTTTTTTTTAATATAGATTTTATGAAATACAACGCAGATGAGTCCTATCTATATTGATGTACCCCATTATTCAAATTAGTAGATAAAAAAGATATGGAGCATCATCGATGAGTTATTTTTAGAATTAAATCAGTTCTATACGATTGGAACAGATTTTAAAGTTCGTTTATACCATGCGTAATACTTTTATAAATATTTTCAAAGACAAAGATACCACACACTCATCTCTTGAATTACAAGTTTTATCTTTAACAAATGTAAACTACGCATCAGTAATAAACAGTCTAAATACATATTAAGGATTTTGTTTTCACTTTTATTAATTGCGTTATTTTTGCATATATTTTTCCACATTACCTAGTTTTCTGAAGAAAATATTAATTAAAAACGATTCTACAAGAAATAAAAAAAACAAATTTCCAAAAACTTAAAATATAAAAGTAGAATATTTTTATTCCAATATCAAAAAAAAAAAAATTAAACTGAATTGCCACTGGATATATTAGAAACCTATCAAAAATACGATAAAGCAAATTAGATATAGATATGCGTAATAGCTTTGTATTTTTGAAAATATATACTTTTATTACCTAGGTATTAACTCAAAATTCAATTTTTTGTCCCCTAAAAAATCCTGTCATATGAGACCAAACGCTTCTTTGATAGCAAAAGTTTCACTTAGGTTGCTTCTTTAGGTGGACTAGATTAAACTAAAATGAGCTAATTATAAAGTACATATTTTTAAAAAGAAAAAAGTAAAAAGAGCAAATATTGATTACGTAAAAAAAACAATTGATATTAATGTCCGACGCTGTCATTTCAAAATGTTATTTTTCTCCAAAAGTTTTGTGTTTTTCTTTATATAAAATGTTCTATTATTTATTAGTTCCATTTGCAAGGCCACCTTAAGAAGAAATCCTAAATAAAATGTGGAAATAGTAAGATATTTCTATAGTGGTTTTTTTACATGTTGGTCTTTAAAACATCAAAAATACAAAATATTAAACATATCATTTGTGCACTTTAATAAAATCATAATCTAAAAACAAAAAAGATGATTCATTCAATTATAAATGAAGACCACACGGCAAAAACCATGGGTCATTTTTATTTCATTTGCTAGAAAATTAATTTTAAAGTTTAAAACGGAAATCATATAATTATTTAGGTAATTATTTATCGTTGAAAAGGATTTTTTTACTTTTTATACACATTTTTTTTTTTATAATAATATCCTTATTGTACTGTAAAAATTAACTTTCAGCAATTTTGTTATGTAGTCTTCAAATATCTGACAGTATTGGTTTTCAGGCGATTCAAAATTATAGCCAAAAAAAGGGCTAATATCTGAAACAAACCAATATACAGGGTGATTCACAATTTATCCAAAAAAATTTGGGAATAGATGTGCATTAGAAACGGAGTCGATATCTTAAAAAAAATTTTGTAATTTTTAGTTTTCAAGAAAAAATTTATTGAGGTAATACATTCAACCATTACATAGCTGGACAACTGTAGTCTCTAGCGTCATTCGTAATATGTGTGGAGAGCCACGTGGCCTCAGCGACTCCGAATACTGAAAATCATTTTACAATCGTCGTTGCCATAGTGTTCACAGTAGTTTTTTAGTAGTTAGTGTCAAAAATGGCTTGCGTGTATAGCAACTCAGAGTTGATGGATATCGTTTTAATTTATGGTGAAGCAAGGCATTTTGTATTATGGTGAAGCATTTATATTATGTTGAAGCAAGACAACATTTGTGTTAGTAGAAACTGAGCAAGCATATAAATTATATTTTATTATTTAAAACCATAAATCAATTTTATTAATTAATAATAACAACAACGGCAAAAGCAGTTGAATTTGCTGATATAAAATGCCTCTTTTCATTTTTTCTTTACAAAATTGTATTTGTAAGAGTCCCCTGTACATCCAAAATTTTTTTTGGCTAAGTTCTGAATCACCTTGTATATGTAGATTACAAAAAAATAAAATTTTGATTTTTTGAAAATTGACATGCTCGTCTTTCTGTTTCAAATTTCTGTTATTTTCATCTTCGTACTCCTGATAATTGACTATAAAATTTAGTAAACAGTATTTTCTAGTACCATATGACAAATTTGCCAGGTTATGACAACATTAAATCTTTTTGTATGTTACCAGTAGGTATCAAAAAATATCTTCCATCTTTGATTTTTTCTGGCCAACAAGACCAAAATGGAATAATTTAAGAATTAACTAAAAAGGAATCTTGTAAAAATTAACCATGAAACCAAATACATTGTCCTGAGAACGAAATACATAGTAATAGTCTCGACAACAATGAAAATAACATTAAAAATAGTTAATAGCTGAGATATGTGATAATTTAACATAAGAAAAATACTTTTATGGAGAACGAAAAACAAAAATTAATATACAAATGTTACCTATTACCTGACACAAATATCTTGTATTTCTGTGGTTCTAATATCTCTTTTGATAAAAACCAACATGTAAAAGTAGCTACTATAGAACTTACTATTTCCACATTTTATTGGAACCGTTTCATCAGATAAGAAGGCTACCTGAAGAACAATCCTGGTAAAATATGGAAATACTAAGGTCTTTCTCTAGTAGCTATATTTACATGTCTTTGCCAAGGATGATATTAGAATAACAAAAATACTGTATAAATGGTCTTTCATTAATAGTGATACTTTTTAAAATTGCAATTTCCAGTTTTTAATATATTTTTTTGGTGTGCTTCCAGGGGTGAAAATATCCAGTATAATTTGCCGTTTCATCACGTGGGAACTCAAGCTTCCTAATTAACCTTAAGAAATCTTTAAAAATGTTTACCAAAGTGGCAGCTCAGTAGTGGGTTGTGCGGGTGCATATTTGTTCGCCAGAGAATTGGGTCGCCATCACCATTTCTCTATTCAGACTATATGCCGCTCCGTGGCCAAGTTTAAATGGGATTTCACTCTACACGACTAGAAGACAACGTAAAGCGCAAAGTGAGGACAATATCGCAGTAGTAGCGCAGAAGGAGCCGAATGTATCGGTTTCAAGACGTTCTCAACTGTTGCGGCTATCTGAGACGTCAACTTGGAGAATCTTGCGAAAGAATTTGGTCCTGCATCCATACAAAATTGTATTGACCCAACAGTTGAGGCCAAAGGATGATGACAGATTGCATCGTGAGTTCGTTGCTGTGTTGTGAGTTTGTTGATTGGTCCGTACAGCAGTTGGAAGCTGAACCTGATTTCAGTGCAAAAATCATCTCAGACGAGGCGTACTTTTGTCTTAGTTGCTTCGTCAATACGCAAAAGTGTTGTTAATGGAGCAAGAAGAACACCCCAAGTGGTCCATGAAGTGCCATCGCATTCAGAAAAACTCACTGTGTAGTGCGGTTTATGGCGTGGCGGCATCATTGGACCTTACTACTTTTGAGACGATGAGAGAAGAACCGCTACGGTCAATGGCAACCTCTATAGATTCATGTTACGCGAATTTCTGTGGTTCCAGCAGGATAACACTACGTGCCACAGCTGCTGCTACACTCGATTTGCTGAAGGAGAAGTTCGGCGATCACATCATCTCAAGACATGGATGTGTGAATTAGCCGCCACGGTCATGTGATTTAACACCCATGATTTTTTTTCTTTGGGGCTGCATCAAAGCCCAGGTCTATGCTGACAAGCCACAAACTTTGGAACATTTGGAGGTGACCATTCGTCGGGCTATCGCAGACATAACGACGATGATGTTGGACAGAGTGACCTAACAATTGAAGCCATCTTGTGCATCAGTGTGTTCAAAGTCATGGTGGACATTTGAACGATATTTTGTTTAGAACATAACTGCAATGTCTAAGCTTCAAAGTAAAGCACAATTTACTTTGATATGTTGTGGTTTATTTTCTTTTCAAATTTTAAAAAGTGCCACTCTTATTGAAAGATCCTTTATTTGTTTGAAATATTGCATTATTTAATAATTTCACTGTCAGAAATGTGTTTTTATATTAATATAAGTAATTTTTTACTTTTATATTGGAATAATTATTAATTACTAGATATTGCTGGTGTAATTCAATGCCAATTGGCAAGAGTAATAGTTTCCCCACTATCAACAGATAGGAATCTTACCTGAGATTAGACAATTTTTACATATCTAGATTTTTGGTATCAAAGAACACAATAGGATTTTTTTTGGGAAACCTTTTTTTGATTTTTTTTGATTTGGTTTCGGTTTAAACCCTTTTTATTGGGTTAAAAACGGAAGGTTATTTTTTTTTCTGAAATTGTTCATAGTAAAATTAATATTTACAATAATCATATGAAGGGAAATAAAAAATATATATCACTTTTGATTCTCAAGACGATTCTATTGCAAATAGGCAACCAGTAATACATGTTTATAGATTTTACTGCACAGTTTGTCTAAATATAAATTAATGCACAAATAACAGACTTTCTCCCATTTTAACGCAGATTTTCTATAAAATGGACTTACTTTGAAACTCAAATTACTTTTTAGTGTAAAGAAATTTGTAATTTACGATGCTGCTTGTTCAAAAGCGGCAAATTACAAATTTCTTTACAGCAAAAAGTAATTTGAGTTTCAAACCAAATCCATTTTATAGAAAATCTGCATTAAAATGGGAGAGTCCGTTATTTGTGCATTAATTTATATTTAGACAAACTGTGCAGTAAAATCTATAAACATGTATTACTGGTTGCCTATTTGCTATAGAGCCCTTTTAAATTATGAGCATATTTTTTAAATCCTTGTTATTGCTGGCATCAGGAATGAAAAATTGTTAACAATAATAATAATATGTACAATAATCATACATGTAAAGTAATAATTTTGCCTGTGGACGACAGTAGGAATTAATGAAAAAAATATTAGTTTTGATTATTGAATTGGGTCTATATTCTTAAAATCATTATCTATAGAAATCAGGAACTGATTTTCATTTTCTTTTCTGGATGTACAATAAACTTACTTACGAAAACGAAAGCAAAAAAGATGAAAAGAAAAAAATAACTTTGTAACTTAACTTTAATTGTGTGATTTTCATTTTTTTTATAGTAATGTTAATAGTGATTTAAGATTCAAATTTCAGTTTCAGGCAGAATGTTTGAATTAGTTACTGATTTCGTTCTCAGATATGTTGATTACGAGAACGAAAGACAAAGAAAAGACTTTTGAACATGTTTTCTCTATTTTCTAAATTAAAAAATATACAATGTTAAATCCTTTAATTTATACATTTAATTTAACTTCATTAACATTACTAACAATTTTCATCCTTTATAGTAATGTAGTGAAGTTTTTAGTGATTTTCGTTCAAATTTTGATTTCAGAAAGAATGTTAGAATAGTTACGAATTTCGTTTTTCAATTTAATTTTAATCGTTTGCATATGGAGCAACTTTATTAAAAATTTTTGTCGCCATTTTCGTTCTCTAGTGATATTTTTAGTGATTTACATTCAAATTTTGTTCTGTGTCCCACATTTAAATATATTTCGTATTTTATTCGGGAATAAAAGTAGGAACAAAAAGAAATAAAACAAAAATTCCATTTTCAAATATACAAACTATTCTTAAAAAACATATTATGAAATGAATCTCTGATTACGTTTTTTTTTTCATTTCACTCGTTTGGATGTGGAACAACTAATAACAATTTTTATCTCCATTTTCGTTCTTTAGAGGGACGTTTTTACTGATTTATATTCGAATTTATATTTCAGGTAAAATATTTGATCAGTTACCGATTTCGTTCTGAGGAGAAACATTTTAATACCTTTCGTATTTAATTTGAGAACATGGGAATGGAAATAAAATAAAAAATAAGTGTTAAATATATGACATTTGGATTTCTTAAATAGCACGCAGAAGAATGTTTTTACATAATTTTAGTTAATTTCACTCGTTTCACACTAATAATACTTTTCGTTTCCATTTTCGTTCTTCAGAGTGAAGTGACGCTTTTAGTGATTTACATTCAAATTTTGATTTCAGACGGAACGTTTGAATCGTTATGGATTTCGTTCTCTGGAGAGACGCATTTTAATGTATTTCCTATTTTATTTGAGAACAAAGTAGGAACGAAAATAAATAAAATACAAAATCCATATAAAAAAGGTGTAAAAAAAATCTGATTACATTTTTTTTAATTAATTTCAATTGTTTGAGTGCAGCAACTTTACTGATAATTTTCGTTCCCATTTTCGTTCTTCAAAATGTTATTAGCAATTTATGGTTCATATTTCGATCGCAGGTAAAACATTTTTTAGTTATGGATTTTCGTTCTCCGGAGAATCATTTTAGCATATTTCGTTCACGATTTTCAGTTTTTTGGGAACGAAAAACAGAAAAATAGCATTTATGTTCGAAAACCGCTGTTACTTTTGAGTTTTTTAAATATTTACAGTAGAAAAAAAATAACTAGTATTTGCTTTAATTTCAAAAGAATGAAATACTGAAAATAACGAATGCATTTTTAAATTCACTTAATAAAAAAATTAATTTTTCTTTCTGTAATACAAACACCGTTTCCAGTTCTATTTTTAGCTCAGACCTTTACACACAAACAAGTACATACCGTTACACTTTAATCTCACACGACCACCTCCTGTCTACACTAATTAACCGATAATTCATCAAACACCAGAATTACCGTCACCTAATGCTTTTAATTAACTAAAAATTACCGGATCGGTCAAGCAACAAACCACGCAGTACTAATTGCTCTGGAAATAGGCAAGTAATGTACTCCTTTGTGTTTACCCAATCGAACCGATATGCATACATTAGAACCGTAAGTAGAAAAGGTGACGTAAATCTACGCTAACCGGATTATAAGATAATCTCCGCTACCTTCAACGGTTTCAATTATTTACGAAACGTTCATTGAAGGTGAGACCTTTTGACTTTCAGGGAGATTAAAATGCATAAGTTTTATCTGTGAGTCGGGGGAAGGGGCGGTGTACTAGTGTTTTTTGTCTCAGTTCGCGCATTTTTAACTAGAGCAAAATACATCCCAGAACTAGCGCGAGGGATTTTTCTCTGCGAGGCTTACGTAGTGCTATGTGAGCTCCCTCGTCGGGTGGGTAGTTCCTCTTTACGGAGTTGATCACGCATAATGCTATCGTGTGCAGGCCCATCTCTTTCGCTTTCTGCAGCACGTTCCTGCAAAAAAAAAGGTAAAATCCACCTCTATCAGCAATGAATCGGCGACGTTGCCTTTGAAATACCTGTAACATGTGTGAAGAGTATTTTCCGATGCAGACTGGTACTTTATATTGTATTTGGGGCCTACGGTGTGGATGATGTATCGTGCTGGCAGTGCGTGGCCTCGGGTGATCCTTACTTCGCCCGTTTTACATTCTGGAAATCAAAAAACAATTCGGTACCACTCAAAAATCAAAATCTTGTAAAAGGGCCCTACATATGTTCCCTGCGGTACCCTATCTCAAACAATTTGAAATAAATACTTGTATTATGTCTTACCGGAAGTATAACGGGGAATTTTAAGTGGCATAAGGAAGGAATGGTGTATTATTATTATTCTTTAATGGTGTTTAAATGACTTACCTCTTATATCTAGGTTGATTTCTTCTTTTAGTTCGGACCCAGCCCTCTGGAAAATCCTGTCACTGACTGGATTGCTATCACTCATGTACTCGTTTGTAGAATTGACGATGGCATCTACTTGTAACGAAGTAATATCACCAGACCTGAAGAGTAAAAGTTGCTTTAGACTTACTTTACTAATGATTTACTTTGTTTGGCAAGAAAACATCATTTAATTTAAATTGAATAGATTTTTGATATCAGCAACACTTTTTAAAGGATTCTTTTCTATATTTTATGTCTAAAAATTGATGTATCCCTGATTTATTTTATATCGCAAACGGATAATTGATTATTGTTAAGAGAAACTAAGACTAAATACCTCCTCTAATAAACCAGAAAATTAGTCATACAAAGAAAATTGTAATTATTCGTAATAGTTAAGGAATTTTAATTAACCCATTAGCTTATTATCATAAACATGTAAAGTAATTAGTGAGATATTGTATTTCATGAAATACATTTTTGAAGATACTTGTAGAAATGTGTATAGGAAACTAAAAAAATTATGAATGAAAATTTGATTATTTGATTTCATATTTGAAACTGCAAAAGAACATTTTTTGATATTTTACACATTATTTTAGTTCTGAAAAGCAACATAAGATTTTGGGAGTATCCTAACAAGGAACAAGGAAGGTCTACTGGATTCAAATCGGGACATAAAGTTGATCAATTTTCACTTAATTTTCAGTTTGAATAAAAAAATCTAACAATTCAAACCAAGATTTAGTATTTAGAAACTACATTTGATATTAAATCATAAGAATAAGAAATATATATGAAATATTTTGAGTTAAACATTTAAAAATAGATAGGGACTCAACATAAAAATGACAAAATTAATTCAAAAACATGCTGTATCTATTAAATTCGATACGACAATCTGTAAATAAGGTTCCGATTTATAAATATACGTACCGTTAATATAAGTAAAAAAAAAAACAAATGAAGTTCCAATATTTATTATAAAATAGATAAAAACTACTATTATTTAGATTCGAATTTTTGAAATGTAATGACACATTAATTCTATACATAAAATATTTGACCTTCATTTGTTTCTTTATGTATAAAATAACATATATTTCGCTCTTCGTCATAAGATTTTTCTCGTATTTAATTCAACAAATTAACATTATTTTAAACAAGACATATTTCATGTAATGCANTTTCTCGTATTTAATTCAACAAATTAACATTATTTTAAACAAGACATATTTCATGTAATGCACATAAAACACAAGTAGAAGAATAATAAAAATTTTTGAGTTTACTATTCTTTACAATGTGATTGAAAAACTTTTTTATACCTACCCAAACAATCAAGCATTTCACAATGGAGATTAAATATTAACTTTTAAATATCGTTAACAAAAATCAATGTAGGTAGGTATATGTAAATGTTTCTTTTTCATTTTATAAAGCGTCCATTTGTTAAATAGGACTAAAATAGCAAAATGTCAGCAGTCGGCATTATCTTTAATTACTATCAACCCAAATGAGCTTTCCTAAAAAACTAAACTGAAAGCTTCCCTATTGGAGTGATTTTAAATTAACATAATAGATGTCGCACCCTTCGTTGTTCTCGCGAATAAATTACTTTAGGATATCAAATTTGGATCAAAACGCCATCAAAAGAATTTTTATTGAAGTGCCAGACTATCAAATTTTCGTCAAATCAAAATAAAACGTTATTTTGACGTCACAACGAGTTTGATCAACCGATTAAACTAATGGTTCTCTGTTTTTCAATCAAATGAGAGATGGGAGATGGGTAGAAAGCAAAATACTATTTGAAAAAATAAACTGGTAGGTTTTCAGGTAATTCTTAGAATAACTTTTATTTATTATTTCAATATCTGTAATTTGACCAAATCGGTTTGATCAAAACAATTTGATGACATGAATGTTAATTTTGATGGTGTCATCGAAATGTAAAAATTTTTGTTCAAAATTTTTTTCTGTTACATATTTACTGCTGTGGAATAATTCTTAGTTCATTTATAACCCCTTTCTTTCAAAATTTCGAATAGTTACGCCAATATGTTGAATATTGCAATAATTAATTATTGTATATTTATGCTCATTCACAGTGTAAAATTACGCTACCCCCGAGTATATTTGTGCCGTGGGAAGTCCCAAAAAAGTGAAGCTTTCCCTGGAGATCCATTGTTTGAAATTAGCTGTTATACAATTGTGACTAAAGCTGTAAAACCAGCATATTGGACGTTTTCACATCATTTATTCGGTAAAAAGAATGGAATTATGTATGCGGTTACCAGAAGTTTCACACGGAATTTGATATAGTCTGTTTGTTGATGTCACAAATTAACAACATATAGAAAATTTAGCTACTTAAGGAGGTATATCGGATTTACTCAAATGCGTAGATGTACAGTGCTCCCTCTGTGCGTCATATTTTTTTGAAATTTTTTTTGAATCTAGATTTTGAGATATTGTTGTTGAAAGTTGTTCATTTTAACATAGGTTTAAATGGCGAAGATGGACGGTGCGTCTCTTTTTTTGCCCATAACTGAAAAAAAAATGTAGAAATTGTGAAACAAAACTTTTCCATAGATAGAGTATTATCTTATTTTTGATGTAAAACTAATGTAAGGTTTGAACATAGTACAGCTGTATTAATTAGAAACAGAAACCAATAATTGCATTTCTGTCTGACTTGAGGATTAATGTGGCAACGTCGCAATCAGCTGACAGCAAGGAGGGAATACATTTGAAAGACTTGATAAAAACGAAATTGATTTCAAACATATACATTTTTCCTAAATCCCATGTACATTGTTATCAACAATAAATTATTCACAACCGATGATTTTTTGTAATGTTTTTAAAAAACTAGATTAATTAAAAAAGACTAGGAAGCTGTGATATATTTATTGGAATAAAAAATACAGTTGATAAATCCTTTTATAAAAACATCGTAGTCATTACCCAGCAATATTTAGGGTTACATAGTTTTCTTTACTTGATTAATATAATTAGTAATACCTGAGATAAAAGCATTTGCACGGAATAACAAAAGAACATAAATATTTCTCAGCAAATTTTATATCTAAAAAATTAGTTATAGTTGCAAAACTTTTGTAACATTACTAAAGTAGAGATTAAAAACACGAACAGTGCGTAATAATGTAATTTCTATCACAGAACCTTCAAAATTGCATCCAACATTTTCTTTGACTTGGACGAGAGATGGGCGCGAGTGTCATTTCATTTCTTTAGAACTAAATTAACATAATTCTCGTTGTTTTACCAGTTCACATGATTTACGGATTTTAAATAAAGGATACAAATCTTCGCGAGGATAATACGATATATTTGCTATATATAATAATTATATTGTACATAGTTTACACACAATACATTTTTGAACGCGTACGCATCTTTACCCGAATTTGACGCGCAATATCTCCTATGTCCGAGGTCTATAGGTTCGCAGTGTGTACAACTGCTAGTTAATTATTAGCGTTGTTGCCACATCTACATAGTCTTTATGCGTTCATTAAATATAATTTAAAACTACTTAAATATGATATTTTTATGTAGTTAATTAGTCAATATATATGCTATGTGCGTATAATGTTTATCGCAAATAATTTCAATAGAATTTAATTTTTTCAAATTGTCAGAGGGCTTTAGTCCCATAAGAAAAGCATCCTCACTTCCTTCGGACCCCGATATACCACCTTAAATAGGACTTAGGACGATAATGCATTTTAGCCCCGCCGAAATAGGAACGAATGTTGTAAGAAACAGTTTTTTGTTTGTGTTTGTTAGTTTTCATATTCATTTAAAACGTATTATAATGTAACAAATAATGTTCACGAATAAAATAATATTTTCCTTAGGAACACATATTGTAGACCTGAATTAGATATTTACTTTTCTCGATATGAACATATAGTAAAAACTATTTTGCTATTCCTTTAGTATTACTATTACTTGAAAAATAATATTAAAATATTCTTTATAATTAAACAAAGCCATAAAAAAGGAAATAAATATTTAAAAAACTTTGTATTTGATACTCATGTGCCAGTGACATTAAAAAACTATTGAATTTTACAACATATATATTGACTTACAAAAAAAAATGCTTTTGAGCATTTCTGCTAACTTGATCATTACCGAATAAAAAGGTAGTGATGTTAGGAAAATATATATATGTAGTGTATAGAGGAGTATAAACTTACAAAATTTAAAAAATGTTCGGTCACGACCGTTGAGTACAGGAGTGGTTCGATCGGAGTGATTTTAGTGTCGTTGTGTAGGTTGGACCCTTTCTGGTTGAATCGAATAAAAGTGCTGCGGACAGGGGTGACAATAGCTAGGAAAATGGTGAAACTTTTTGGTGATTTTTATATTCAGTTTCTAGTTTCATAAAAGAATAGAACTGTCGTGTACAATACAATAAAAGAACTAATACACAAATTTAATCAAATGTAATTAAGTTACGATATGGACCTAATAATAATAATTATTAAATTTATTAGATACAATATGACAACAAAGCAAATCGTAATGGGCTTATTCATTAATATTTAATTTATAACTTGTTTTTACCATTTTCTTCAAGTACTTAACTCCCTAAATATGTGGCGTAAAAATCGGATCGATAGCTAATATTAACCGTGATAAATAATTTCTAATTCGTAAAATATTCGGTCCAACCCATTCGCAATGTATTTGTTTGTGATATACCACCTATAGTAGGATCATATTCGATGCAAAGTAATAAATCATTGCCTGTCAAGGGAACCAATGAAGTACGCTTTTAAGGGTTTTACAAATTGAATAATTTCTTTATACATTATGAAGGGACGAGGGGATCAGTTCAGGTCTGGCACCCTTGTTCCTACAAAAATTCCTTTATTCTCATAAACTATTTATTTTAAATGTAATTTATTATAAATCCAATTTGTTTCCTAAATTCCACATATGTACTACATTTTACCTCTGTACGCGCCACTGTTGTTTACTTGTTTTTTGGAAGCGCTCTCTAATTGACGGCAAAGCTCGCCAGGTTAGTATTTGACGTATAACCGACCAGTTCGTACACTCGATGCACCTGGGCGACTACAGCTACTACCAGAACACAGTGCGTATGCAGCGGTATTTCAGATTTTACATTGAATTTCATTTTAAATTTGAAATGATTTATCTTACGCCTCCTAAAAATGATGACACGATTTTCCTTTGATAAAAGGCCGACAATTTTTTGCTCTACTTTGCATCGTATACGATCCTACTATAGTTTAAGTTTTTTCCCTTATTTGTGGCACGATTTAAGTTTTATCTGTTTAAATAAAAAATTAATTAAAAAAATCTTTGTGCCAAAGGAATCGATTACGGATTATTTTTATTAAACTATTTTTGCCTAACCAAAAGCAGCACAATAAAAATAGCAGATATTATCACACACATCAATTGAAGACCCTGGTGAGAGTTCAATTTTTTGAAAAATGATATTTGTGGAAATATAAGTTTAAAAATTGTACTTTTCTGGTGCAAATATGGAATTTATTATACGGAAAAACGTTTTGAATATTACTTATTTCTTTCACCCGAGGTAAATTTAAAAACAAAAAAAATTACACATGTAAATTGTTGAAAAAATGTTACTCTGTATAAATATATAAATACAGCAAAAAAAACAAAAATATTGGAAACAAATCTAATTTATCTACATCAAAGGCTACATTTACACTGAGCAGTAAGCTTTGGGCGCATTCTGTTGTCCACAGCTGTACTTCACTGCTATACCTCGACGCGCGTTTCGCTAATAAAACGCGCACCTTCGTGGCGTCGTAATTTATTTACAAAACGTGGGGAAACTCACCATAAGATAATTTTTTGGTTGATCTCGGGATCGTAGGGGAAGGGCGAGGTGTTGTGCTTGGTCTCGCCGATGGCACTGTAGTCAGTCAGGTAGTGGGCGGGATCCACGTCGCTCCATCTCACCAGGTCCTGTGGCAGCACGATATCGGGAGCCACCCCTAGGGGTTCCTGGTTCATTATAACCCGCATTAAGTACACCTAGAAAAAGACCATCGTCAGAAGTGTTTCAAAAATCGTTGGGAGAGTTCAGATTTGCCTTTCCCATATTTAAATTAAAAGTTCAAAACGAGTTTGTAACGGAAAGAGTTCAAATTACTTTACTGGTTTTATACCGTACGGTTTTATGTGGTGGAATAAATTCAGTAAAAATGAAACAAATTTTTTTTGGGGAAAAATCCCCGAACAGGTCGATTTTTAATTTTAAAAAAACATATTTTAGCATAAAATGCGATTTTCAACCGTCATTTGTTTTCGAGTAATGACGTCATCGAGATTTTTTTAAATAGCAACCCCCTATTTTCTTTTGATTCTGAAAGATCGTTTCATTATCGATCCAACAGTATTAAAATGTTGCCAACTTCACAATCACTTTTTATTTAATTTGTTACAAGTAAGTTTTATCAAAACATTTTTTTTTAATTTTTTTCAATAAAGTATTTAATTTTATTTATTGCCACGTTAGCACCGACAAGACTGAAAAAAATATTTTTGCGCGACTTAGAACCCTAAAAACCTCATAACAACTTGAATATATATATGTGTACCGGAAAAACTTTAACAAAAGGAATCGATTTCCCTATTTTTAGCAGGTCTTACTCTATACNCATGGTGGCGTCGTAATTTATTTACAAAACGTGGGGAAACTCACCATAAGATAATTTTTTGGTTGATCTCGGGATCGTAGGGGAAGGGCGAGGTGTTGTGCTTGGTCTCGCCGATGGCACTGTAGTCAGTCAGGTAGTGGGCGGGATCCACGTCGCTCCATCTCACCAGGTCCTGTGGCAGCACGATATCGGGAGCCACCCCTAGGGGTTCCTGGTTCATTATAACCCGCATTAAGTACACCTAGAAAAAGACCATCGTCAGAAGTGTTTCAAAAATCGTTGGGAGAGTTCAGATTTGCTATTCCCATATTTAAATTAAAAGTTCAAAACGAGTTTGTAACGGAAAGAGTTCAAATTACTTTACTGGTTTTATACCGTACGCGCCTGAAGCATGGAATAAATTCAGTAAAAATGAAACAAATTTTTTTTGGGGGAAAAATCCCCGAACAGGTCGATTTTTAATTTAAAAAAAACATATTTTAGCATAAAAGGCGACTTTCAACCGTCATTTGTTTTCGAGTAATGACGTCATCGAAATTTTTTAAAATAGCAACCCCTTATTTTTTTTCTCGATTCTGAAAGATCGTTTCATTATCGATCCAACAGTATTAAAATGTTGCCAACTTACATAGGAAAGTTTTCGAGTAAAGCAAAAACGTTATCAAATTTAGTTTTTCGAAATGCCTGAAATTTTTTACGGATCACGTAGGTGTAAATCTTTACAAAGTGACACTGTCATACCGACTTTCCAAGTATTGTAAGCGATATAAAAAAAAATATTGTTGAATTTAAAGTATTATGGCACATTTAACTGTCGCACAAAGAATTGAAATTTTAATTCTTATCGCATGCGGGGATAAGACTAGAACGCAGCAGGAAGTTTGCGATTTATTTAATGAAAAACATCCAGATTGCCGTATCAGCCAATCAACAGTCAGTAAGATAGAATCTAAATTTAGAGAAACTGGCTATGTTGTAGATATTCCAAAACCTGGACGTCCAGGTGTTAGTGAAGATCACAAACAGAACATTTTGATAAGTATGGTAGATAATCCTCATAATACTTTACGATTGGTTGCATTAAACAATGAAATTAGTCAGACCACAGTGCTACGTGTCCTGAGGTAGGAAAAATATCATCCCTACAAAATTCAACTTGTGCAGGAACTCAATGAAGACGATTCCGACCGCCGCTTACACTTTTGTGAAGTTATGATGGATTTATGTCAAGTAAATAGAGATTTACACCGGCAAATACTTTTTTCAGACGAGGCCACGTTTTGTCTCAATGGTACAGTGATCCGTCAAACTTGCAGGTATTTGAGTCGGGAAAATCCTCATTGGATGGCAGAAACAATCCATAGAAAACAGAAACATCCACAGAAATTAAATGTGTGGGCTGGAATAGTTGACAACACAATAGTAGGGCCTTTCTCCTTTGAAGGAACCCTTACAGGAGAAAGATATTTAGAGTTTTTACAAAATGACCTTGTTCCAGCGCTTGCAGTAATTTTTCCTAACGATAATGACCCTGATATTTCTGATGACACCATATGGTTTCAGCAAGACGGTGCACATCCGCACTATGCGCGCCCTGTTCGAGATTTTCTGGACAATTGTTTTCCTAGGAGGTGGATCAACAGAAGAGGACCGATAGAATGGCCCGCGAGATCCCCAGATTTTACACCCCTGAACTATTTCTTATGGGGCTACTTAAAGTCCAAAGTGTACGTTAATAGACCACATAATTTAGAAGAACTCCAAAATTGTATTATAGATGAAACACACAGAGTTACCCCAGAAATAATTCATAATGTGCAAGAAGAATTTCTACACAGACTTGCGTATTGTCAAGAAGTCGGTGGGTGGCAATTTAGGTAGAAAACTTAATTAATTGTATTTACTTGACATAGGAATTGTTATTTTTTTAATGAATAAAATTTACGTTTTCTAACATTCAATCGTCATTTACTCGAAAACTTTCTATGTAAGATGGCAACATTTTAATACTGTCGAATCCACAATGAAACGATCTTTCAGAATCAAGAAAAAAATAGGGGGTTGCTATTTAAAAAAATGTCGATGACGTCATTACTCGAAAACAAATGACGGTTGAAAATCGCCTTTCATACTAAAATATGTATTTTTAAAATTAAAAATCGACCTGTGCGAGGATTTTTCCCAAAAAAAATTTATTGCGCGTTTACTGAATTTATTCCATACTTTATGCGCGTACGGTATATAAGTACTTACATCACTTTTTATTTAATTTGTTACAAGTAAGTTTTATTAAAACATTTTTTTTAAAATTTTTTTCAATAAAGTATTTAATTTTATTTATTGCGACATTAGCACCGACAAGACTGAAAAAAATATTTTTGCGCGACTTAGAACCCTAAAAACCTCATAACAACTTGAATATATATATGTGTACCGGAAAAACTTTAACAAAAGGAATCGATTTCCCTATTTTTAGCAGGTCTTACTCTATACTCTATACATTGTGGGGACATGACTACGGGGTATTTCTAATGAATAATTTCCTTCAGAAAAAGACGCGACGATGGGGCTGGTTTTGTCCTGGAGTTCTTTGATGTGTGTGCCAAGTTCTTTGTAAGAAAAAATTGAAAGACGATCCTTCAATGAGCGACTTCAAGTTTCGACACGTTTCTAGACACTGTGGTGAAACGAACAAAAAATGATTTTATGGAAGTCTGAATACGTAAAGTAATATGTCACAGTGCTGTCAGACATAGAGTAGACAGATATATAGCATTTATTTCATACATTCATACAAACGTAGTGTCAAATTTCAGTTTGAACTGTAAAATAATTGGTAGTATTAAACAAATAAGTTAAAATATATAAATCCTATACGCAACATTAAAACAGTTCATATTTACATAAATTGAAAATAAAAGTGGTCCTAGTGCGGAGCCCTGAGGTAATCCTTACCGAACCAATTGTATATCAGACTTGATATCATCAACTAAAACAAATTGTTTACGACTTTTTAAATATGATTGCATGCAATAACAAAGCTGGTAGTCCCCTTACCCCAATTAAATAATATTCCAATTTTTTAATGAATATATCATGTGAAACACAGTCGGATGTACTCGTTAAATCACAAGCTGTAATGGCACAATATGAACCTTCCTCAAGCCTTTCAACAATAATTTGTCAATTTAGTGAGAACATGGGTATGTAGTATAAAAACCATTTCTAAAACCAAACTCACATTATGTTTATCAGAAGATTACTTAAATAAAAGAACTGGAGTTTTAACTTCAGAATAATTTCTATTTTTCCAGAAACAGGAAAGGTAGAGATAGGACAATAATTTGCCACTTTATTGCAGGCACCTTTTTTAAACAAAGATGCCACTCGTGCAATTTTAAAAATATCAAAAAAGTGCCAATACGAAAACATAAATTAAAAATATCTGTAATATTAAATAAATTATTTATGTTATATTTATACAATGTTCCAAAACGATGAAACAAAATTAATATTTTTTTTTCAGTTGAAATTAAAAAAAAATCACTGAAACAGGTCAATTAGTAAATAGAAATTGTCACTTTTCTGCAATATTTTCTATTTTTTTGAGCCATGTTTGGCAGACCTATAACATTATTGACATATTTTTTAATAGGACGCTCTATATTTTTTAGTATAAATAGAGCCCTTCTATAGAATTTAGCGATATAAGGTATCTTCTGTCTGTCTTCTGCCCATAGTTCTTGTAAGACGTTAACTTTGTAAGAATACCACTTTTGTCACTTCGGATTTCTGTGAACTGAAGTTGGCTGAGATGTGAGATAGATTTAATGGATGAGTGAGGATTTTCAGTAACGGCGAGCATCACATTATAACGGTTACTTCCTTCGTCCTCCATACCCAGATAAATCTTTTATACTTCCGTTTTTTTTTTCAAACTTTTTGGATACTTTACTTAATATACTCGACTAATACTCTGGTCTGGATATGCTGAATAAGTCACAACATACCTCCTGTTGACTACGGATTTTATCACCGCATCCAATCATAATTCAAATTTCAATTCTCTGTTTTCGCTTAAACGGGTAACCATTTTTCATAATAATTTAACAACGAATGAATTGGAACTAAAACGATTCACGTTATACCTAAGCTACCCTGGTGAATTTTATGTGTTTTTATCGATGTTTTTTTTAGACAAAAAAGCTTTCGAGGTAAGTAGAAAAAGATTAATAAAGAGTAGGTACGTTTTATTTAAAAGTACAGAAGAGACTATGATTGTTTGAAATAGTCGTCAGTACGACATAAAATACAATTTTTTACAACTATTACAAAAAGTAGGTATAACCTTATATCGCTAAATTCTATAGAAGGGCTCTATTTATACTAAAAAATATAGAGCGTCCTATTAAAAAATATGTCAGTAATATTATAGGTCTGTCAAATATGGCTCAAAAATTAGAAAATATTGCAGAAAAGTCACAATTTCTATTTACTATCTGAAAAAAAATATATGAATTTTGGGATACAATGTATATTCGGGCAGTGCCATATTTTAAACATACTAATAGCCTCATTTACTTGAAGAGGAAGATGCAAATAAAAACTATAGAAACAGAAAGAAACACGCTCTGTAAGTATGATACAGGATGTTTAAATAGGTAATCTCTCCACCACCTGGCCACTAAACAAACACAAACATGAGTGGATGTTTACTTTCCAGAATTAGATATATCAACTTTTACGTACGTTAAAATATGCAGTGAGATAGGTATGTGCAAAACTACTTTACCTTTATTTTTTATTTACACAGAGAATGGCGAAATCAAGGCCGAGTCATTAACACAACTTGGATAAGTATTGTACACTGGCGATCATTAAATTCTGTAGATCGTCTCTACTCTAATGAAAACATTCAACTATTTTAAATCGTGGTGAGGAAAAATAGAGTTCTGTTTTCCATATACGACTTGTGGGTTCGATTACGCTTTTAAACGATAACGAATTAATATAGTACACGTGTAAAAATGATTGAACACAAAACAGTTTGTTATTGTATAGTGAATTATTGATAAAATAATGTCTATATTAATACATTTACATGAGGCGGTGGGCGCAAAATGTAATTCAGTACGCCCCCCATTCTCAAGGAAAGGCACAATTATACAACGTAAGTGAACCCTTACATAATTCACTTAAATCAATCGATAGCCGCCTACGCTGACTAACACAAGACAATCCATGTGGAATGAACTAAATACATATGTGGAAAACGCCATAACGGTTAGTATTACATTTTTATGACGGCATTTTCTGTTGTATTAGTTTTAACATTGAATATAGTTGGAACTTGGGGTGTCAGAAAGTATACGGAAATTCGTAAAAACATTTAATTGTCGTTATTTAAAAAAATGGAAATTTCATCTCACTTTCCAAAATCCCGTCTTTTCGCCTAAAACCGCTCCGAGCAACCACAAAACGCCATATCCATGCTAGACGATGTTGACGAGGGGCGATGCCGTCAACCTAGATCCCGCAGGACGACGCGGCGCGAGAGAGGAAAAAATCACCTCACTTTCCAAAGTTCCCGCCGCCGCCATTGCATCCAAAAACCGCCCTAGACAGCAACAAACGCTAAGTTACAACAGCCCGCATTCCCAACAGTCTGAAGTGAGGACCGCGACGTGATTTAGGTCCGAATTTCGGATTTTCGGATATGAAAAAATTCTCCAATAACGAAATTCGGACATCACAAAACATAATAGGTACCAAATATGAAGGATGTTGTATTTTTGAGAGGCCGGAACCCGCAAGACAACCAACTGCGAGAAATCGTTTTGCGAACGAACGTCAACCCTGGCTATCAATAACCAGGAAGGGAATCCTGGCCAGTGTTTGTATACGCCCAAAATTGCTTGCGTTCTCGTAAGCAAATGTAAATATATACCACTATTCTTATATTTTGCACGAAATCATCGACAAACATTTTTTTTTTTAATTTTAAAGTCACTCCAAAAAATCACAAACCTGAATTCGGTTCTGTCCAAAATAATTACTCTTACAAACTTTACAATCCGCCTAGATCCGTTCTACCTACGGCGAAGACCCCGCAACAAAGTAAAACCAGCCCCTAAAGCTGCCAATACTAGCCCTCCTACGAGGAACAGTACAGAAGCTCCTAAAGCTTGTAGGTATTCCAAAGAGATCTAAACAATAACTTTTAGTGTCTAGCCCACACAACAAGCCTAAGATTCAAAGAACTAACAGATTGGCATACATTTGTTGCAAATAGAATATATATTTTGGAACACCTACTTAAATTTATCACAGTGATACGAGGAAAACTTTTTTGAAACCGCTGACCTCACCGATAGCTCTGCCTAAAAATGTACTTTTAACCCAAACGTTATCACCACGTCCATCATTGATAGGCTATTTTAGTATATTTATACGCATTTATTAATATACTCGTACACACAACCGCCCCATTCACGATGACAAACAAAAAAAAACTAATTAAAAGCATCTGGAAAAATAGATTACTGTTAAACATCTGCTCATTAATAGTTCTCACACGAAAATATACATTTTCGCAATGAAAACTATTGTAGAATTGACGGTTACCTAAAAAAAAATTCTGTTTACTACAAAAAACGAGTTAAAAAAGAGGACATGCCATTTATGGCCACAACTATTCACCTCTTTTTATGTAGTACGTAAATCGGGGATGATTCCAGAAGTTCTCAATAAGTTTTAACAATTCAGATTATTATTCATTTTAAGCACAATTCTTCAGTTTCAACGATTACGATTATTGAAAATGCTTATTATTAATTAAAAAAATCCTGTCAAAATTTGTAAACACCCTATATATTTCAATACGTATTTTAATTAAACCTGCTAACAATACACAATACGAATATTTTGCATTTCTATTGAACTGGTCTGTATAAGTATAATTACGTCAAGATAATATCTGCATGATCCTATGGCTAAATTTAGTGGCAAATTAGTCAAAAGTCGGCCAAACCATTTTTTAACGTCGATTGTTCTGTGTAACAAAGCTCTGGCATTACGTCAGAGCTTTCTTTCATGTAAAATACAACAACGAGGCAACTTTAATAACAGTTTTATCGAGTCCGGATCTAGGCGTATGATTTTATGAAAACGCCGAAAAAAAATATTACACGAGACCCTGTAGTTAGTGGCTTAAACAATGGGTTTGAAAATATTATAGAGAATTTAATTTCGCAACAGTACAACAGCGACCCGCGAACATCATATTTTTCCTAAAAAATAGACAGACAAGGGGAAGAACCTAAAATTTATTATTATTATTTTACAATTCTATATGTAGGGTGTTACTAGACTCGATTTTAGAAGGTACATATTAATGACGTCAAAGTTATGGTTGGCTGAAAACGATAATAACACCTGATATTTGTTCATGTTTCACATTAAAACTTCATAATAGTTCATAACATTTCATTAGGTGGGTACCTATTTAGAAATTTTCTGGGAACGTGTCATTTTTTACATAAATCCAGGGCAAAAAACTGATTTTTTATAAGAGAGTAAATTTTATTTATTACTTATTTTTAACACAAATTTCGCAGGTAACTTATAACTTGATGTAGCAGATTTATTGCTTTACTTACACTATATTTTGTTTTCAGTTCAATGTTCTTAAGAAGTGGTTATTGCTCTCGAAATGGTTCATAAAAATATATGAAGAATTTTTTTTCTTATACTTAATTATTTTAAATTAAAAGTCAATTTTAAGGAAGAAAATGTATCTCATTTGTCTTAGATAAGTCCTCATAGTTAAAGAAATCTAAGATGGTTCTCGAGAGTATGAAAACATATTAAAAAAAAAAGTTATTGGTATTTTTTATGCATAAGACTTGCCATGTACTCAAGTATTTTTAATTCTTATTATTTTTTAATATTCCACATTATCAAACAGTTTAAAAAATGTCGGGATTTTTTATTAAAAAAATTAATTTTCTCGTTCCAGCCTAATAATTACTAAAATTTTTAATATAATGTTCAGTATGTTTAACACAGGGTGTTAAAAGTTTGACTTGTTGTAATAAAATAATTCGATAAAATTCATAACAAGCAATGTGACAACGGCGCGGCGGTTTATTAACACGAAATAGTAAGGTGTCCAGCAACCACCAATACGCAATTCAGTTGGTATCTGGATTCGACCGTGTCGGAGTGTTTTTTGCGTACCACTATTCCCATTTCTTGAGGTGTTTTCCAGCAAGTGCCCGAAAATTGGATTCGAAGGAGTCATGTGTGCATCGAAAATAGTAGTGCACATTTTGAGTATATGATGTAGTTTGTTTTGTACTTGTATGTTTCAAAATTAGTGAATTTTGCTTTTTGGTAAGTGCCTAAATTATTTTTATTGATTATTACCTATTTGGACGACGTGGATCTTTGGGTACTTTAATTAGATACATAATTTGATTAAAAGTTAAGTTCCCGTTTTAAGAGATTCATAATTACTAAAATTCTAGCTAAAATTTGACCACAACAGTATCTTCGTACTACAAAATCGATACATTTTATTTCATTTATTTAAAAACTGGAAAACAACTGTCTTGAAATTTACTAAATGTTTCACAATAACAGTTGTTTATATTTTTGTTATTCATCAGCAGGTTAAGCGCTGTTCTCACGTTGTGATAAAACTCCCCAATACTCGCTGTATTTTGAAAATTGGTAATCTTACACCCTTGTAATATACAACTTTTTGTTCATTTATGATTACTCTATCTGATGGTGAAGTAATGGCAGTCAAGCTTTTTACACCCTGTATAATATTCAGTCATATCACTCGAATAATACTAGCCTTCAAAATGACGCACAAAAAAGCCACATAGTTCTCCAAATATTCATAAAAAAATAACCGTTTCACACTAAAATTTTCACGATCGATAAAGCGTAAGTCACACCTCTAAAGTTATATTTTATACTAAAAGAAACTTTTAAAAACTCTCGCTTTGCTGGTATTTTTAATAAATAATGCAATAAAGAATGACTTTTTGCACTACTTATATTTGATTTTAAAACCCTTTCCTCAAAAAAATACAACAGAGTAATTGATGCAAATGATGTATGCGTTTTTCTTTAAAACAATTGAAGGTAAAATTAACGGAAAATGTTATTAGATTTTCAGTGAAGTTCTGGCAATTTTTTTCTAAGAAAAAAATTGTTCTGATCACTAGAAGGAACTGTTACCTGCAAGACATTTTCGTATTTAGGTTGTTTTTTATACATCTATCTGTTTTCATGGTACTAACACTTAAGAACGATTTTATTAGAATATTCGACCTTTAAATAGGTACGAAAAACAGATGGAATTAGAGAAGTGTTTTTTCCCCAAAATTAACTTATCCAAAGTGATTTAACAAAATGAATCAAATTTACATAATGTGACAATATACAAACGTTGACGTTATGCAACCTTTGAGTCACTCCGTAAAAATACCTGTAAATTGTCACATAAATTTGATTTATTCTGCAAATAGTTATTTATAAGGATCATAAACAATGGTCATTATGGTACTAGTTCGTGAATATCAGCGCGGCGTTGTTTATGATCCGAATTACATAATAAAAACATCGATATTAAATTCCAAAATTTTATGCGAAACATTTCAACTTTTTTTATAAATTTCGTCTATGAAAGTGAAGAATTATTCACAAATAAACTATTCATAATAGAACAAAATGTAAAAATACATAGGAATATATTTTATGAAGCAGAATAATGCAGACAACAAAGAATAAAATTTGACAAAAATTCGCTAGAACTATTTTGTAATACTTCAATCTTATGGGAGCAACAAAGTTTCGTGTACCTTATAGTATCAGATGGGTAACCTATCAAATCTAAGATTTCTACTAAATAAAATGTCATAAAGTTTTTGACATAAGCTGAAGATAACAAATTTTTAGTTACAAAATGGATTCACTATCGTATCATAACAAGGAAAAAATCTAACATGTAAACAGTTAAACATGGTGTGCTTCAAGGATCTGTATTGGATCTAACACTCTTCCTGATCCATATAAATGAATTAATTCGTTAAATGATCACGTATATGTACTATTTGCTAATGATGATGATGATAGTTTGCGGAAACATTCTTTTTGAATTTGAATGTTTATTCGCGCTTGTAACGGGTGAGTCGAGTGAACTGTCGTGGTATTTTGGTTCAGTACTGTCTGACATTTCATCATGGAAAGACTTAGCCCGGCACAACGTTTACAAATAATTCAGCTGTACTACGAGAATCAACGTTCTGCCAGGAGTGTATTTCGTGCTCTTAGAGCAACATATGGTCTACATAATCGGCCCACCGAACGCACAATTCGCTACACCGTCGAGAAGTTTGAAACCCAATTTTCATTATTGGATAATACGCGACCAAATAGACCGCATACAGCACGAAGTGCAGAAAATATTGCGGCGGTAGCCGAGAGTGTACGTGATGACCATAATGAATCAATTCGGCGCCGATCTCAACAGCTTGGCTTGTCGTATGCAACAACTTGGCGTATTTTACGTAAGGATCTTGGTTTGAAAGCATACAAAATTCAACTCATTCAAGAATTGAAGCCGGCTGANGAACGCCGAGGCGAGCGAGCCAGCCAAGTGCAACGTTGACAAATCTAAAGGCTTACTACTTTAGTCACTAGCGAATCTACGGAATCTCTCGTTAGACTTTAGATGTACTTCCGTACCGGATAAACCTCCTTAAGGGAGCAACAAAGTTTCGTCTACCTGATATCAGACTGGTAACCTACCAAATCTGAGATTTCTATTAAATAAAATGTTTTTTGTTTTGTTTTTGACATAAGCTGAAGATAACAAATTTTTAGTTACAAAATGGATTCACTATCGTATCATAACAAGGAAAAAATCTAACATGTAAACAGTTAAACATGGTGTGCCTCAAGGATCTGTATTGGATCCAACACTCTTCCTGATCCATATAAATGAATTAATTCGTTAAATGATCACGTATATGTACTGTTTGGTAATGATGATGATGATAGTTTGCGGAAACATTCTTTTTGAATTTGAATGTTTATTCGCGCTTGTAGTTGGCTGTGAAAGACAACGCCCGACAGAGTTGAGAAAGGGAGGCTAGCCTAGTCGACAGCCACGCTGTATTTGATAAATCACTTAAATAAAAAGTTCGTACCATTTTTAACCTCAAAATGTTCGCAGAGTTCTGCTACATATTCAAAATGCCATGACTTTCCCGTGCAAAATACGCGTGAACTTCGCGCCAAGCGCTTCTAAGTACCCCCCTCGGACGGGAGGCTTATCGGACGTTATCTTTGAACTGTAGCATCGCATTAAAAAATGATTCCCGTGAAATTGCCCGCAAAGGCGTCGCCGCCGCCTTGTAAATGTCAAAGCTGGCACAGGCGGCTTTAATGTCCTACCCGGCCCCCTACCTTACCCCACCGGAAACCGTCTGACGGGACGCTTTGACATTTCGAGGGGGGTCGATCTGAGTGTTACGCCGCGGAACATAGCGGCACTAATAGGCGTCGAACGGCTGTTGTATTTGCCTCTCCGTAACTCGATTCGCCTGTTCTAGGAACGTATTATTATAACATTTTTTTTATGTCGCTTTTAATGGTACTAATTTGATGTACGTAATTTTAGACGCACGTAAATGTTATTTAATTGATGGAAAAATGTGTCGTTAAATGCGTATGTTGGTGTCGTGATGGCAATATAACGACTTACAAATATTTTATCCCTATGCTGAAGTTATTTGTAAACGTAAACACTATTAGAAAGTTTTCTCGAAATGCGTGTACTATTAGGCTATTGAATAGAGGATTTTAAAAGGACGTTCAAGATATTTTATTACATGAATCGTTTAAATGGTCATTTTAGATGAAAAAACCGCGGAGTGATATTAAATTAGAGGGTAGAAATTGGAGATAGGGGTGAAAATGCACTTTTGCAGTTTTTTAAATATAGCACGAACACGAAGCAAAATTTCGGTATAGTTCATAGGAAAAATTTTGTAGAGAATTGAATTTCTCATCGAAATGGCTTGTTTAAAAAATATAAAAGGAAAATATTTTATGCAAAAAATCGTTAATAAACAATTTTAATGAAAGCAAAAAATAAGATTTTTTGATTTTTTTACTTTTTTAATAAAATAATTTAGTAAAACCTTGAGAATTTAAGTACAATAAAGTTTATTAATAATGTATATACAGTGAGGAGAAACTCTTTTGTTTTGAGTTTTTCGAAAAATGTTATTCTTTATACAAAATTCTGCTCCTCGAAAAAATGAGACTGCCATCTTAGATTAGATATACAAGGTGCTCATAAATTAAAAAAACACGAAAATACTCGAGAGAGAAGTACCATTATTTATTATTTTACACATTTTTATCCTCCTCCTTTGTTTATAACCTCAAATAATGTCCTAATGTAAATTTTAAAATCAAAACTTCAATTCTGACTTTTACTCTTATGTATAGCTACTTCCCATCTCAAAAATTGAATTTTCTTAAAGTAAAAAAGTTAAGACGCCCCTAAACTTTCGCTACTTTTCCCGTTTTTTTTATGATGACTCATGAAGTAGGCCATGGATCTCAAATTTGTTTTTGCCAGCATCAAGGCCTCAAAAAATGCAACAAAAAAACATATAAAGATTTTTGACATGCATCCTGTATTACTAACACGCCACCTGCAAAATAAGGGTTGTCTGGATCTGGACTTAAAACCGAGGTGTGAATATACAATGTGGTGTGAATACGCTTATATAGTGACGTCATTTGAGAGAAAAACTAACGAAATCATGGCATATATTGGCATGAAAATGCAACTTTCGGTTGTTTTACTAAAAATCTGGAGCTGTTATGACTTGAACATCTTCACTTCATTCATTTTCGTATGCAAAGAAGGTACGTTTCTTTGAACATGACAAAATATTGAAGGTAAGTACACACTTCAACTGACTGGGGGGGGGGGGGTATCCTCGTATAAATCTATCAAAAAATCGATTTTTTTTATTACACAAATCAAAAGTATAACATTTCAGGAATACACTGTTAATATTTTAAAGCGAAATTCGAAACGATTTAGCTGCTAGAGCTACTTTCATAAACGTCCTTCGGAGCACAATAGAAAATTTTAGCGATTTGCGAAAAAAACTGAGAGCTGCGGCCGAATCACAACAATTTGGACAGGAAGAAGATCTCCTTTATGGTGCAGGCATTGCTGATTAGGCGAACAATGGATAAATAGCCGTATCAAAAAAAACGCAATTTCCGTTGACCGCAAAATCGACTCATTTTTCTCGAAATGAATATTTTTCAATTTTCCGAGTTTATGCCGACGATTACTCAACGAATTTTTAACTTATCGAAAAAAAATACCATTTTAAAGGAAATTTAATTAGCTAATCTACTAACAGAACGGATTTTGTTAAAAATAAAAAAACTTTTTTAAATTTTGTTTCAAATGTCCGCTATTTTGTACATAATTTTTTTTTATACTTTTAAATTAGGTTCGTGGACGAGGTATAAGTGTTATAATAACAAAAAACTTCGATTGGTATGTTTCAGAATGATAAAGCGGTTGTGAAACTTTTTTAGGGGCGCCTATGAAAGTCACATTTTATTGCCAGCCGTTGTTTTACATGTTCAACTGACTTCGGAAAGACTATACGTCTTGAATATCAGGATTCACTTAATTTGTTCGTTTATAAATTGCCGTGACAATATAAAAAATATTTGCATGAAATAATCAAAACAAAGACTTGTAAAGGACTGAAATGAAAACTGGGAGAATTCTTATTCTTGGCAACCAGCAGCGTGCAGGATTTTAGTTACCTTCCACGTGGACAGGGGTTCTCAAAATGTACATGTTAATGAAGCATATCTCCATAAATATTGTACTTTTAAAAAATGACTTCCAATTGACATTGCGAATGTACTCTCAATTAAAGTATCTGTTCACATTTAAAAATTATTATTTAATTAAAAACAAACAACAAAATGAACGTTTTGATAACATAATATTCACAGCATCAAAGTAATCTATATTCAAAGATTTCAAAGACCAGGTGTTAATAAATGACGTGCTCGTACATTTTATGGGTTCATAAAATTAAATGATGAGACGCAAAATTAACATAGATTAGACAAAATAAGTAGACAAATATACATGTATTAGCTATAATCTTTCCCAGACCAAAAATGTACGAACATCACTAAGTGTGTTGTATTTATAACTCATTGTTCTTATTATTTCAAGGGATACCGAAAGCATATGAAAGTCACAGTTAAATTTAGTAATTTATATTCGTGCGATGTAGAACTACATAAAGTTACCGTGAGATAAGAACAGGCCCACTTAAGGGTTTTTTCAACGAGCTGAATAATAGTTCATTCACCTGCGTAACACAAAAACTCAATAAATCTCAGTACAATGGCCACCGCACCGGTCCAAAACAGTAAAGCGGCGCGTCGTTACAGAAATAATAAATCAGGGCAGGGATTTTTTTGTTTTCTACAACACTTGCAAGTCAGTCAACAGTTACGAACCGTATACATTGCAAATGCACTTGATATGAAGTTGAAAAATTAGAAGGGAACCCTTTGTTTATTTTGGGAGAGCCAAACTATCAATGAAAATACTGGATAATGAGTTTAGAAGAAACCTCAGGACTGAAACCACCAATTTTCTTGAAAAGGTAAGCGTCCCAAATTTCCAGATATTATATAAAGTTAGCCGTGACAATATTAAAAAAAAAAAAATAGGAGTGACTCGCTAATTGTATGTAATGTTAGCGAGCCACCTCGTCCAAAAACAAACTTTTTGCAATTGAGACTGTATAAGATTTTGTCGCAAAGAAATGGTGAAAATAACTTGACGCGCTAATATACAACAGGTTATATACAAATTAATGGATATATGGTTTTTAATATACAAGGTGATGAAGTAAAAAAAAAGTTATTTAGTTCTTCATATATCGGAAATTTATATTCTGGCTAAAAAAAAAATATTTCCAGAACCCTCAGACATTTTACTGCTAAAAATGTTCTCTTATTTCATATTCATAAAATACATCTTTTAGAGGAGGAAACTTATTAAAGTTTATGTCACTGTAATCCCGAAAAAGGGAAGCAATCGTTCCCAAAATTTCCACACAAGTTCGCAAAGAAGCTCCCGGCCGCCAGCCAACTGAAAAAATCACCCCAGTTTCGGATTTGGGAAAATAAAAATGCGAAATTTCAACTAGACAATTCAAAATTATATTACCACTCTACAGACTACAAGTCCATCACCCATTCTAGGCGATTACAATCCAAAGATTGGCAAAATTCAAAGACGCCAATTGTCCAAATCTAAGGAGGACTTGGTTACAGGACCCCTACGGACCTATAAAGGCATAGGATCGAACGTCGACCCTGGTACATAGAAATTTAGTAAACAGGGATGAATAACTGGTCAGTATGTGTAATAGGTACGACTTAAAATTTCTTAACTGCACTATATACAATCAATTACTCGTTTGTTGCAAATAAATATTTTTAATAAATCCCAAATTCTTAAAGATTAAAAGTTTTTGCAAGCGGATTGCTCCCGGCCTAGACCTTAGTTCTAGAGCTCCAACCACCCAGGCGTTGTCCAATCCTACGGTGAAGGTCCCAAGGGAGAAAATGAGCTCCTAAAAGCTTCCAAATCCATAGGTACTCACAGGAAGCCTACACAAGCTCCTAGAAGCTTTCAATTTTTCTAACACAGGAAACCTCAAAACCAGTGCCTAGGCAAAGCAAAAACAGTGATACAGACACTAAAGTACCCTTATTTGAACTGCCCAAAAACGTATCTAATGCATCTAGCCTCAGTTTAAAACTTCCAAATCCGTACCATACCTAGGGTGTAACAGAGTGTAAAAATGTAAACAAATAAATAAAATAGTATATTTTCAAGAACTTCTCTTTCGCCTTTGATGGAGGATAAAGGGTCAGTGCGAAATCCACACCCTAAGCATCCTTTGAAAGGAAACGTTAAAAAATCCCCGTACAATGTATGGGCAACTTGGTAAAAATGCCTGTTTTCCCCATATTAGAGGTAATGCCAGAAAGAAAGGAACTAAAAATAAAAGACGACATGGCACCCAATGTGGGGCCCGAATACCCAAAAAGGCCAAGGGTATGTTATGAAAGGCGACAAAATAATATATTTTGAGTTTTTAGGTTAAAAACTAATAACACGTATTTAAGACTCTCAAAAACTTACCTGTACCAAATTTCAATTCATTATTTTGTCTTTTTTTTATGAATGACACCTTGTATCTCAAAAACAGACGGTAGGAAAAAATTGTCTTTATTTTTTCCATTTTCTCTTTTCCAAAACAACCTGTACAAGTGTACAAGACATTAGTAAGTCTTATACAGGGTGGCCAAATGAAAACGAAACAGAGCCATTTTCAGGAACTGCGTCAAGATTGGAGAAAAACGCTCAGACTCGTCGATTGTCACCGTCACTCACCCCCAAGCAAGGGTAAGCATCACCCCAAAATATTTAAATAGCTTTGAGGGTTGAGTAATATTTCCTTTGAAAGCTCTCGCAATTCTGTTTACAACAGACTTTAAATTTTATAATTTCGCCCAATACTTATTATGAATTTTGATTTTAAAGTTGAAACTTATGTACAAATAATTAGTAACGGTAAAAATGTCAGTCATTCGAGTTAAGTACGCCAATGGTATAAATTTAGTATTTCTTGCGTTACATTGGTTTTTGGCGATTTGTTATCACTTTCGTAAAAAAAACACAATTGTAAAAAACAGAAATGAATGCTATACACACACAATGAACGTAAAATTAGTGGATTCCAAATTATTTTCTAGTATTATTTGGAAGCGTTGGTTGGTAGTTTATTTAATTGTGTTTTTGAAAATTAAACACTATGGTTTATTCCATTGCGGAAAGGGTAGATATCATTTCGCTTTACTTTATGAACAATAAATGTGCGAATAGAACAGCTCAGCTATTTAATGAACAACATCAAGATCGACATGTCAGGAGGAAGTATGTTCTAGAGTTAGTAAAAAAATTTCAAGAGACAGGGAACGTAGCCAATAAAAAACGAGAAATTGAAAAACCTATAGTTAATGAAGCTAGTGAAGTTGCAGTTTTGGGACAAGTTCATCTTGATCCTACATTAAGTACGAGGCAGCTGGCATCTGTGTCTGGGATCAATCGAACTAGCATACAAACCATTTTGAAGAAGAATAAATTCCATCCATACAAAATACATTTAGTCCAGGAACTTCATGAGGATGATTATGACCGCCGTTTGCAATTTTGCGAAATAATGAGTGAGCGAGCAGGGAACGATCCACAGTTCCTTTTTAACATCTGTTTTTCTGATGAATGCAGTTTTTTCTTGAACGGGACGGTAAATCGTCACAATTGCCGCTATTGGTCCGATTCAAACCCAAGAGTTTTTCACGAGGTGCATACACAGCAACCGGAAAAATTAAATGTATGGGCTGGAATTTTCGGTGACCGGCTGGTGGGTCCTTTTTTTCTACCTGGTAATTTGACTGGCCAAATGTATTTGCAATTACTGGAAGACGCTATTGACCCTGCCTTGACTGATATTATTGAAAATGTTCCAGAGTATGATGAAGATCATTTGATTTTTCAACAGGACGGTGCTCCTCCGCATTATGCGTTAATTGTCCGTCAGTATTTGGACCAACGTTTTCTACGGAATTGGATTGGGAGAAGAGGCAGCATTGAGTGGCCTCCACGATCACCGGATTTATCGCCCCTTGATTTCTTTTTGTGGGGATACCTAAAAAGTAAAATCTATAAAACACAGCCAGCGTCGCTGGAAGATTTGCGTCAAAGAATCGTCGACGAATGCCGTCGAATCACTCCGGAAATGCTTCGGAATGTGCGCGAACGTTTCGAACAAAATCTTTATTCTTGTATGGAAGCGGGCGGTCATCAGTTTGAACATTTAATCAACTAAGTAGTAAGTAAGCAACTAAACATAATTTAAATTTTAAAATGTAAATTTTTTTCAAAGTATTGGGCGGAATTATAAAATTTAAAGTCTGTTGTAAAGAGAATTGTAAGAGCTTTCAAAAGAAATATTACTCAACCACCAATGCCATTTAAATATTTTGGGGTGATGCTTACTCTTGCTTGGGGGTGAAAGTGGCGGAGTCGATTTAATCTAAAATCGACGGGTCTGAGCGTTTTTCTACCATCTTGACGCAGTTCCTGAAAATGGCTCTGTTTCCTTTTCATTTGGCCACCCTGTATATTTCACCAAGTTTTAGTACAAGAGTAAGTTTGGACGTGGAATATTTTTATAAACACACACGCGTTGGCATGACAAAATGATTTAACTGAGGCATATGCTCTATTTTATCATTATCTCACCAATTTCCAATGCAGGTAAAGCACACTCATTGATAAATAATCACCTTGACAATAACGAATCGATGACACAAATTCAGGTGGAATATGGGACATGCATTCATTAGGAAATAAATATGAGGGCGACTATGTACGTAGGTAGTCTCGCAAACAAAGCTTCGTACCATTTCTAAGCTAAGTTCGACGAAATTGATTTTAGCTTATTAAATTCATAATTGGAGTGAATTAGTGAAGAGGTACGCGACGATTCGTGTTCTAAATTAGAGGTTTCGTTTGAGAAGAGGAATTTATCTCTAGTGGATACAAATGCATGGGTACAAACGTTTGGTGATAAGCATTAAAAGTTGGGTTTGTCATGGAGTAGAATAGTAAAATGCGATGCATTTCAAAGTACTTTGGTATGTAAAAACAGCATTGCCCTTGAAAGGCCCCAACATATCTAATGTTTTAGGCACAACCAGACGTGGCATAGCATAGCGTTCAATTTAGCAGGCACATCGAGGACAACACATTTAAATATTAATTTTTCCGGACTGCCGAGAGTAGTGTGTTCCGTTTCACGTTGAAAAATTTTCAGCTCGTAAAGTGATAGAAAATTCCAAATGGACTTCCTATAGAGGGGGTGTAATTTTATTAATAAATATCCAGTGGGCCAATTTTGTATTTCAAAAAAATACTTATGACTTTCATGCCCAAACTTTTTTTAAGATAACCGACTTCTTTACCATCTTTTGTGTAGCTGGGTGGCTCGTTTAACGTGATTTTGTGTTGACTTGTATATTTTGTAAATTACATTTTGTTTGTATCATGTTGGAGCGTTGTTATTTATTTTTTGTTTGTAATTTTTTTATCTATTAGCTGTACATTTATTTATACAGGGCGTTTCTAAAATAGGGTTCCAAACTTCTGCTGCGTTTATAACTCATTAAAATAAGCCAAAAAGTTCCTATTAACATGTGCCCCAAAACGCATCCTTAGGAAGTTATATGCCCTTAAAAGAGCTCAAACAAAACTGTTTTTTTTTCTGTTATTGACAAAACGGTCGCAAATAAATAGAAAAAAGTGTATGTGTCTTACATAACTTTTTACGTTAAATAACATGGGCTACTCCGTTTTTCGACATGCAAATCATATGCGTCCCATTTAAGTTGGTGAAGGGGGTTTTCGGCCCGTAATTTTTTTTATTTCAGTTTTTTTACAATTTTCTCTACAGATTTATAAACTCTTAACAATTTTACGTAAACAATATTATCTTTGTCCAAATCGATATTTCCAATGGTTTTCGAGTAAATTGAGTTTGAAAATTACTCTGCTCTCTAAGTTATTAGGCCAAAAATAACAAAAATCTGTTTACCATGGCAAATAAAAGACTGACGTTGTCACAACGCTTAACAATTTAAGTTATTGATAAACTGTCAATTGAGCTTTGCAGTGTTTAATTAGTAAAAGTGGTGAGCGGAAAATTTAAGTAGGTATGTATACAACATTATTGTAACCCATAGCATACTAATCATTTTTCAAAACAATTAAATTTCGAGCAAATTATTTTCATCGTTCAATTTCTTAAAAAGTTCTTCAAAAAGTATATCAGGAATACCACGTACGATTCGTATACAATTTGTTGACGTTTATATCCGCCAAAACCACAATTTACTTAAAATTTCTTTTGTGGTTGGACGATATTCGATAGCTTCCCATAAATAAACGCACTGAAGTGTTCGAATTATATTTAAAAGGCAAATATTAAAATCGTCATTGAAAATAAACCGTTAAAGGTAAGACATTCGTTATTTTAAAGGCCATCTTTATCTGCGAAGAAAATAAATACGAGGAGATAATTAAATTTATATTACAGAAACCGAGAATTGCGCGTTAAAAAAAATGACCTCAAACTGTCAGCAGTATGATTTACTGTTTCGGTAGGTTAATTATAAAGCAATTGGGAGGTAAGGAAAATTATACAAACCTAGGAATAAGAAGCAGGATTAGCTCGTTATAATTTTAACTGTAACTTTACTAATCATCAAATATTTTCACCACACTGTCTACCTATAAAGAGCGAACCTTAAATGTGTACCTACATGTAATTTAAACAGTGCTACAACTTAATGTACGCCACACCACTAATGTCATTCTACTTCGGGTGTCGAATGCGGTTAATACCAAGAAAGTAGCGCAGAGGTCTTCTTGGAATTCTGTCTCAACATATCGTACGGACTGTATATACGTATACATTTAAGATTTACCCTGTATACCTAAACGATATAAGAGTAAATATATATTGGCTTACATTACCAAACGTTAACGCAACTATAACATTTTTGACGTTAAGGGTCGTTAAACTGTCCATCGCTCAGATTTTACGACAAATCTATAAAACTAATCAGTGTTTCCTAATTTTTATGGGTCATAAAAGCCTCATTTCCCACTAAAAATACAAACGCGTTTATTATTACAAGATGTTTTCGGAATACTCAAACTGTCACGATTTGCCAACAAAAGATATGTATGTAATTTCACAATTTTTTAATATTTTTGCATGTAGAAAGGTTTAGTCAATATATACTTTATCAATTGTTTATAAATAATTATGCGCGGTTTCTTCATTTCCATACTACATGCTTGTAGCCGTTTTTTTTTGTTTACTCATTAAAAAAATAAATATCTTACCAAAGCACATAACTTATCTTGTTTTCAAAATGTTTTTAATACATCACTGACGAAATTTGTCAAACAAGCTGTTTTGAATATTTTTATTTAGATACGGGTCATTAAATTTATAATATATCTCAGACTTATACTATTAAAAAAAAAACATCCCAACAAATTATACACATTGTTACATATTCAACATTTTAGAGTGTAAAGTTAAAGTAAATTTCTAAAATGAGTCCTTGTACAGTGTCGTAGTGTATTTACATTTATTATTGGGCGCATTGTTGGACAATTAATTTTTTAATGCCCTGTATATTGATAACGCAACTTCTCCTTAACACGAAGTAGAAACGATTCATTTAAAAGTATCTATAAAGAAAATAACTGCACCGTAAGTTAGTTATTATTAACTATTATTATATTCTACAAATAAATGTCAGTTCAAATGTTCTTTGTACGACTTTGCCGCACGAATATCCTCGACACGCTACAGTCATGATACACTAGTTCCTGGTGTATCCTTACCCCATCTGCATTTCCCTCAAGATTTATAGAACTTCTTTTCTATTATAACATAATGCCTATTTATATGTATTTCGTTAACTGTAGGACAAAATATAGACAGTCCTTACGATATTTGTTGAGATAGAATTCCAAGACGTCACTTTCTTGGAATTAACCACATACGACACCAGAGGTGCAAAAAATCTACTTTTTACATATTTACCTTATATACAGAGTGGTCCAACGAAAAGTATGCACCGGGCGTTACGTCTTTTTGTGAAATTGGAAGCAAAAATGCTCTGACACGTCGATTTTGGTTTTGGGGTGGACACATTTTAAGCACATTTTTCAACCCGCCCCTTCATCCCTCTAGCTGGGGACAATTAAACCCTATAAATTTTCAAATGGAAAGTGGGGTCGATACGAATCATTAAGAGTTTTTGAAAAAGTCGTGTGCTATGTTACACTATCACTTTACAAATTACCCTATCACCAAGTTAGTGAAAATTAGAAAAAAAAAATCAAAATACCAAACAAAAAATTGTTTTGGATACCCTGTATCTCAAGAACAAAGACGTTGCTGACCCATGTTCATATGAAATTTTAGTCAAAGATTCACCCTTTAAAGTTTGTACAAGTACTTAATAAACACCCTGTACAATAACTTTCAGATCGTTGGTAGTAAACTCGTAAAACCGTCTACAGTATTCCTTTTGACACCTGTTAGAAATTCTACGAAAATTTTGCGTGATATCTGGAATATAACTCGGAAGTAGAAATTTGATATTTTTCTTGAACTGTAATCGCTTATCAAAAAATTTTTGACCCGCAAAACATATGATCGATACTAAAACGCCTGATCTTCGATGTTATCACGGAGAGGTCGCCGAACTTAGCCGGAGCAAACCAGAAAGTACAGTATAGCGGCTTAATTGTATTCTGCATATCAATTTCCACTGTTAAAGTGATAATTATTGTGTTTATCAATGAATTATATGCCTCTCTTCAATTTTGACATGTTCCACTGTACTAAGTACCTCAATACTTGAGTAATATGACAATTGATATATTTATTTTTCTTAATGTTAAAAATATATCGTTTAATTTAATAGCACTGGGAAAATACGTCTCAATTAAATTTTCTCATATTCCACATATCGTATTTACTTATTTCAGTAATATAGTATATAGTAATATAGCAATGTCATACATATTTTTGGACATTTCTTGATAAGAACAAGTACCTAAGCCTCTTGACAAATTGTATATATCGTAAGACAATATACCTTGAATTTTGTCCTATTTCACGTCATATTATGTTGCCCCCCTGCACTTGAGTAATATGGCAACTTGATATATCTTTGACCCATTGTTTAATTGTTAGAGAACTTAAATTTCGTCATATTCCTCAAGTCATATTAAATATCTCTAGATCTGAGTAACTTGAAAATTTGATACATATTTTTGAGCGTATTTAAGTACCCTTACACTTGAATAATATGGCAACTTGATACATTTTCTTCCTTAATGTTAAAGACAGACATCTTTTAATTGTAACTGGGAAAAATACCCTCATTTAAATTTTATCATATTCCACAAATCGTATGAAGTTCTTGAGTAATATAGCAATTTGATACATATTTTTGGCCATATCATTGACAAATTGGGTAATATGTCACTCTTCCAGTTCACTCTATTCCATATCATATTAAGTACCCTTATATTTGAGTAATATGGCAATTTTATATATTTTGAGCATATATTCTCGCTTCAATTTTGTCATATTCAACAAACCATATTAAGTAATTCTATACTTGAGTAATAAATATGACAACTTAATACATATTTTTGGGCATATCTCCCTTAGTATTAAAAACAGGTATGCCCAGTTATATGGCATTTTAACACATACTTTTGGGCATTTCATTCTTAATATTGAAGATAAGGACCTATATCCGCTGATTAATCATACTTTATTCAAATTTTGCCTTAGCCCATACTCCATCTCGTATTAAGTAATTTGAGTAATATGACAATTTGACCATTTTTAGGCATATACCTATACATTGGTCAAGTGTATAAAAGTCTATCATCACTTTTGCCATATTAAGTACTTCTACACTTAAGTAATATGGCAATTTAACACATTTATTTATATCTCTCTTAGTATTAAACATGTGTACACCTATTGACCAATCCTATTTCTCATTACTCTTCAGTTCTGTCATAATTCCACGTCATCGTATATCAATGTTACCAACGTTGTATAACCAGAGATTATAAAATTATAACCATATTTAAATCAATTGCCATATTCCTCCAGCTTTGTCGAACTGTTTACCTAATTTTGGGAACATTTTTCAAAAAAACTATTCACTAGCCAGGACTATTACAAAATGCAGAAGTGACAGAACTTGCCCTTGGTTTATTAAATTCGAAAGCGACGCGAAATTTAAATTCGGCCCCGTTTGGGCCATAAAACTCTACCTTGCGGCGCTCATATCGCATCCATAAAATTCCAGTTGTGGTGAATGGCCCCGGCGGTCGTGTAATATCAACTTAAAAGGGGGCCGATGCGGATTAGAATGAGATTTCCTTATTCATCCCGTGTCGTTACGTCACACGCGGCGGTCGAGGGCGGGCGGGCGGGTCGACGTCGGGTGACCTATTTCGAATTAAACCTGCATCGGTTACTCTGTAACGCGGAAGCCGGAGGGATTATCGAACTGGAAGAAAATGCTGCTCGAAACATACCGGGTGAACACGAAAAGTAATCATTCTGTAGATTCAAATCATTTTCATATATTTTTTTACGCTAGATTAAAAAGAACTATTTTATACAAAACAAAGGGACTTACAGTGATACTATATGACTAAATTTTAAAGAAAAGATTGCAAATAAAAGAAAGTTCCTTAAATACAAGGGTGTTTATGATATACTCTACCGAACTTTAATAGTGAACTCACGTCACAAATCAATAAAAAAATCTTATAAACATATGACGGAGAACGTTTAGTTTTAGAGATAAGTACAAGATGTTGAATTTAGAAAATAAAAACATATTTATTTAAATATCTTTTAAGATGCTTGGCGTAGATTGATGCAATTGGACTAATGTCATAGGTAGATATGTAGTATAAAATGATCAAAAATTTGGCGAGTTGGTACACAAATCTGCCAACCAGTGGCCAAAGATACTGGAAAACGTTGTCACTGCAATCCTTGAAATTTCGGCATTACTGGAGATTTTGGAAATCGAATAAGTACCTACATTTAATTCCGGTTGGTTGGTATTTGCGACAAAAAAATATATTCCATTTTATGCGAAATACGGGCCATTTTTAGTTATTTTTTTAAATTTAAAGTAAGCCTCCGACATAATTTAATAAATTGAAAATAATTTTTACTCTATTATCAAGGGATTAGGGGGTCTTCTACTTTGTCAGGTCAAAAAAGTCATTTTTTTCTTTCATAAATCAGCTCTAAGTCATGTACAATACGTGGCGAAAAGGATTTTTTGAAATTTGCTGTAATTCCGCATATACCTTATTAACTTTTTTGTTTTTAGGGTTATAACAAAAATGTGAAATACAAAAGTTGCACGATTTTTTATTAATTTTTCGAAAGTGATAGTAGAAAAACAAATGAAGTCCAAACAAAATGACCGCGGATGTTAACTTTGTTACTTTAAATGGAACACCCTGTATATTTTTACATATTTGGATAGAACGTTCTCTGCCGAGCATAGTCATAGAGGGTTTGTTGGGTCATCTCTAACAATAACCGAGATACTATTTAAAAAAAGAAGGTTTTTTATTAAGAAAATAAGATACTTATCTTGTAATTGTTAGACCTCTTACAGGCATGTCTGCCTTTTTCCCAATTACCATATAACATTGTCCATGAGTAATTTGGCCTCTCACGGCCTAATTAGTGACATTTAGTTAGAATACCTATCCGCATTTTGGACCATATCAATGTCCGATATGACAAAATATATTACAACTAAATTTGTTAATCCTTACGTAATTGGAAAAAGGCAGAAGTGCTTGAAAGAGGTCTAATAATTACGAGTACAAGATAATAATATCTTATTTTCTTAATAAAAAACTCGCTCGCTATCTCGCTTATTGTTACAGATGGACCCAACAAACCCTATATGACTATGTTCGGTAGAGAACGTTCTATCCAAATCGAGGGACGATCCGCTAAGGAAAAAACGTACGAAGATTACAAAATTTCTAAAATATCTTGTAATGTATCTGCAGATTTCAATATCGATTAAAAAAAATTACAAATTTCATATTTAATCAAGATTACAATATCATTCAACCGATTACAAAACATTTCAGGAAATTTCAGAGTTATTTTAGTAGATTTCAATGATTATTTAAGATTTCAATAGGATTATTCGAAATTAAAAGAAGATTTCAAAATTTCTTAATAATATTTCAAGGAATACGGGAAGATTACAATAAGTTTTGAATGTCCATTTGAACAAAAATAATTGAATTAACTTCAACTGTTATTCATTTCATTCATTAACAGTAGTGCTTTGATTAAGAATTTCCAGTATCATTTTTACGCAAAAATTGTAACATTCTGATTAAGTTTTTGTTCGAATGAACGTTAAAAACTTTTTGTCATGACAAAAATGATAACGCCATTTTGAAAGTAGGTAAGTATATATTTTTATTGAAAGATAAAAATATAATAATCCAATAAACTAATAAAAATAAAAAAANCATAAAATTCCAGTTGTGGTGAATGGCCCCGGCGGTCGTGTAATATCAACTTAAAAGGGGGCCGATGCGGATTAGAATGAGATTTCCTTATTCATCCCGTGTCGTTACGTCACACGCGGCGGTCGAGGGCGGGCGGGCGGGTCGACGTCGGGTGACCTATTTCGAATTAAACCTGCATCGGTTACTCTGTAACGCGGAAGCCGGAGGGATTATCGAACTGGAAGAAAATGCTGCTCGAAACATACCGGGTGAACACGAAAAGTAATCATTCTGTAGATTCAAATCATGTTCATATATTTTTTTATGCTAGATTAAAAAGAACTATTTTATACAAAACAAAGGGACTTACAGTGATACTATATGACTAAATTTTAAAGAAAAGATTGCAAATAAAAGAAAGTTCCTTAAATACAAGGGTGTTTATGATATACTCTACCGAACTTTAATAGTGAACTCACGTCACAAATCAATAAAAAAATCTTATAAACATATGACGGAGAACGTTTAGTTTTAGAGATAAGTACAAGATGTTGAATTTAGAAAATAAAAACATATTTATTTAAATATCTTTTAAGATGCTTGGCGTAGATTGATGCAATTGGACTAATGTCATAGGTAGATATGTAGTATAAAATGATCAAAAATTTGGCGAGTTGGTACACAAATCTGCCAACCAGTGGCCAAAGATACTGGAAAACGTAGTCACTGCAATCCTTGAAATTTCGCATTACTGGAGATTTTGGAAATCGAATAAGTACCTACATTTAATTCCGGTTGGTTGGTATTTGCGACAAAAAATATATTCCATTTTATGCGAAATACGGGCCATTTTTAGTTATTTTTTTAAATTTAAAGTAAGCCTCCGACATAATTTAATAAATTGAAAATAATTTTTACTCTATTATCAAGGGATTAGGGGGTCTTCTACTTTGTCAGGTCAAAAAAGTCATTTTTTTCTTTCATAAATCAGCTCTAAGTCATGTACAATACGTGGCGAAAAGGATTTTTTGAAATTTGCTGTAATTCCGCATATACCTTATTAACTTTTTTGTTTTTAGGGTTATAACAAAAATGTGAAATACAAAAGTTGCACGATTTTTTATTAATTTTTCGAAAGTGATAGTAGAAAAACAAATGAAGTCCAAACAAAATGACCGCGGATGTTAACTTTGTTACTTTAAATGGAACACCCTGTATATTTTTACATATTTGGATAGAACGTTCTCTGCCGAGCATAGTCATAGAGGGTTTGTTGGGTCATCTCTAACAATAACCGAGATACTATTTAAAAAAAGAAGGTTTTTTATTAAGAAAATAAGATACTTATCTTGTAATTGTTAGACCTCTTACAGGCATGTCTGCCTTTTTCCCAATTACCATATAACATTGTCCATGAGTAATTTGGCCTCTCACGGCCTAATTAGTGACATTTAGTTAGAATACCTATCCGCATTTTGGACCATATCAATGTCCGATATGTCAAAATATATTACAACTAAATTTGTTAATCCTTACGTAATTGGAAAAAGGCAGAAGTGCTTGAAAGAGGTCTAATAATTACGAGTACAAGATAATAATATCTTATTTTCTTAATAAAAAATTCGCTCGCTATCTCGCTTATTGTTACAGATGGACCCAACAAACCCTATATGACTATGTTCGGTAGAGAACGTTCTATCCAAATATGTAAAAATATACAGGGTGTTCCATTTAAATTAACAAAGTTAACATCCGCGGACATTTTGTTTGGACTTCATTTGTTTTTCAAATATCATGAATTATTAAGACATCTTAATAATTTTTATCTGTGTCGAAAAATGACGAAAATTTAAAATTTTTTTCAAAACTTCGGCAAAATTGCAAATTCCAATATTTTCATTAGATTCTAGTTTCCACGATAGCCACATATCCACAGATAAAAATGCCATTTCCCTTTTTTATTCCAGATGAACTGGAAATTTGGAATCGTGGGTACCGTCCGACAACTTTTTTTACATGCGTCCGACAACTTTTTTTTACATGGATGTTATCGGAGCGCTATACAGCGGATTCTTGGATTTGGATTTTACCTTAAAAACATTTTTAAACCACCTCTCAATAGTAATAAATACAATATTAAAGTTTCAACAGTGTGCTTTTCAAAAAAATCATAAAAAAACATCCAAAAAAACAGCCTTCAAAGCTAATTCAAATAAATTCAAAACAATTTTTCTCTATCAAATGAAATTCTTTCATGAAATATTTTGTATTTATTTTTATTATTCTAATATCACCCTTAACCAAATATCAATAAGTTTTTTTAAGTTTATTTGCTCAGCCACTTTCTTTCGTGTTTTCCATATAAATATATCTTGAAAACGGTTGGCGTTAACTACTATTAATGATAATACGTGTACAAAATTTGAGTTCTGTATCTCAAAAAATAATTTTTTTTTGGCATCCTATATCTCGAAAATGGTGCGTTTGGGGACCCATAATAACCCGTAACCCGTAAGAAGAACTGTTTTTCTTAGAATGACCCAAAAAATCACACCCTACAACTGAAATATGTCATTTAAGGTAATTCAAAGCCTTCTATATTTAACCACGTTTAAGTACAACGAAGTAAACACAATAAATATTGTAATAACATTTTTCTATTCTATTTAATTCCAAGAAAGTGACGTATATGCACTTATCTAATTTCCAAAAGGCTCAGTGACATCGAGGGTTTTTAATAAAGGTGTTTCCCGTATTTCTGCCACTGGTGGTCAGCGAAGTTATTTTGTGAAAAAAAATAAACGTAGGTCGAAATATGCTTCGTTTCAGTGTTTAATATTTTTATTAATTATTTCAGTTTGAAAGATACCGACTCAAAATTTGAAAAACACTTTGGAGGGATAAATGTGCATTTTTTGGGGTGATCCGAATATTTCTACTTGCACCAGTGGCGTTCGTGCGAGAATGCTACAACCTTTAAAAAAAATGGTACGCTACTCACTTTTCCCGTTTTGATATTTTTTAGAAATCTACCATCATTTCTGAATGAAATTGGCCTCTTCAATTTTTTTCGTAGGATACACCGTTTTTGAGGAAAAAATAAAATATTTTATTGTAGGTTTTGTTAATTTTTTATTTAAAGGTGCAAGTAGAAATACATTCGGATCACCCCAAAAATTGCGCATTTATCCCCCCAAAAGCGTTTTTCAATTTTCGAGTCAATATCTTTAAAACTCTTTGAAATATGTAATTAATAAAAATTAAAATTTAAACACTGTATCTTGGAAACGAAGCGTATTTCGACATACGTTTATATGAACTCCTTTTTCATAAAACAACTTCGGCAAACACCCCCTAAAATATTTCGCACTTATTTACAAACACCCTGTGTAGTATTCTTTTTATTGATTACTGAGGTAGAATTCAGAATTAAAATTTGGCAGTACATATATTATTAAGTATAGGTAAATATTTTGCATTAAACTTTTTTTAGTTTACATTTTTTCGAGGTATTATAATTTTAGAAAGGAATATTAACATTTTTTTGTCAAATATTTCTGTATTTTTTTTAATTTTTAAGTAACAGTAAATAAATATGAAATTTGACTAGTAATGGTATGGTATTTATGGGAAAACAAAACCATTATTAAATTTTAAATGTTCTTTTACGGATTTTCGAATTCCATATGTTGAAACAGCGAAATCCCCCAAACAGGATCGTGACGCTGTTGAAGTTGTTTCAAGATGACGCATTGGAAAGTGAAATTTCTACTTAAAATAAGGAAATGTGAAAGTGGAACTGGAGTCTGCCACAGCCATCTCCAGGGAAGCAAAATTCATAATTGATGTATACCCCGAAACCTAGTTATTTGAAGAAAAATTAAGTCCTTCTGACTAATTTATTAAAACTTTTGACAGCGGAGATGTGACAAAGATGTACAGCAGGTCATCTAATAAGAATCGAGACAAAATTGTGGAAATTTGACAATCTTTTTGATCTATGATATTGCTGTAACAGAAGACGTTTACAAAGACGTATAAATATGACATATTGATATTTTTCGTGTCAAATCTATAAATTAAGTTGCTTCTGTTTAGTTTATCAAAAAAATTGTCCAATGAAATAAAAAAAAGCATATGTACTAATTTTAACATTACCTATTTTCTGCATGTAACATATAACATGCTTTCATCAAATAAAAAGCAGTAGGTAAATAGTTTTGTTGAATCATATAAATTTACTAAAAATAGCAGTTTTTAGAAGTATGTATTTCTACATCATCGAGCTTACTTCAAACAAATTTAGAAACATTTGATTACTTATTTGATTTAATGTTTTTAGCAAGCTACGAGCTTTCAAAATTATTTTTCATTAAGCCTGTATCAACAATGCAATTTAGTTGCGGCGACAAAATTGCGGGGATTTTGTTGCGTGGATAAAATTGCATGTTTATTATCACAAAATGGAACAGAATTGTTGCAATTTGTTTAGTTTGCAGTAGTGTTACCAACTGTGCATTGTTTAACATGTTACATTTCTTGTATCTTGTAAACAATTATTTTTTATTCAAGCAAAACTTTGCAGTGAATGAAAATTTGAAAGTAAATTGTTGTATAGCTTTAATAATGGCTTCAACGGCATTGAACAGCCATGACCAACAGCCAACAACAGCTAGATTGGTAATAAACAAATCTCCATAAAAGTAACTAGAATCCCTGCAATTTTGTTGCACGGAATAGAGAATGTTCTTGTTCTAATTCATGCAATTCAGTTGCCGCGACTGAATTGCATGATCTGATAAGAAAAATTTCGTAGATTCTATCGCAGCAACGAAATCCCTGCAAGAAAATTGCATTGTCTGATACATTAGGAAGAATATTTCTCTGATTTCTACTATCGATACCTAGGTATTTCCAACAAATTGGAAAATAGACAACCGGTGAACCGGTTATGATAATTTCTACACCAACCACACTATGGTGTTTTTGTACAATTTTCAACCAAGGAATGCTCTCTCTGGGAGCAAAACAACTTCATGCTGTCTACATGCTCCATTAAATTCAGCAGGAAATGCTTTGTCTCCGCTAAACAATAACAATCAAATAGGTGCTTAATACGGGTAATAAGAAAAGAATAACTAAGTAAGAATATAATTAACAAAGTACCGTTAGAACAAAGTTCTCTTACGAATCAGTTTTTCCACATCACTGGATGGTTTAATGTTTATTTCGTTTTAAAAATCTGTGGTAAACAAGTCTTGTTAGCCCACTCAATATTCTGTGAAGGCTTACGACGATAATAACAATGTTTACGCTAATTGCGTTGATCACTTAGTTATTCGGTCTATAATAAAGAGCTTTGTACAAGGATAAATTAGATCTTAACTATCGCATAAACACTATTGTACTCGGAACAGACAAGCCTACGTAAACATTTACATGTATTAAAAAAAACTTGACACACTTACCTGACGTCGAAAACTACAGCGACGCAAAAGAATTACTACACCTAGGTTGTTTTTAAGGCTCTTCAGCAGCAGTCAGGGCTTCGCAAAGGCCCTGACTGCCGTCTTACATTTTTAATAAAAGCGAAAACTGAATCAGCAAGGGCAAGGTCAGTAGAAATTGAATTTAAACCCGACCGGAGGGGGCCGCCGGCAGATCGATTTTGGGCCGTGTAAAATGACAAAACTTACCCAATTCTGAGGTCCTAGTTCTGATTGCCGTCGTTTTCCACACGTTTCATGACCACTTTCCCAACGCGAACAAATTGAAACAAACGCCTACACGGAACTGTCAAACGCGGTAGCGAAGAAGAGCGATTAGTTTCTGTTCCGCGCATCGGCGCGTCTGTCGCAGCCAACTTGGACGGTTGCATGGCAGCGATCCACGGAATTCGGTTCGGGCGCGTGGTGGACCGTCCGATGCTGCCGCTGCGAGATCGAATGTAAGTTTACGTTGCAGACGGCATTTCATAGAGGGCGCCACTTTGTCAATTACTTCAGCGACTGTAATAGTGTAAAGTTTATTTCTGTTATCTTATTCTAAAAGCAATGAAGGTAGGTATGGTATGTATCCCAGATTTTTGCGCAATATTCGATAACATACTTCAAAGGGTAGACTTTTTGTATGTAAATAAATCGATTTATCTTAACAGTGTTGTCAAATATGCATAATTATATGTAATATATATTGTTTTTTGTTGGTAGATATTTTGAAAAACGCAAATATTTAGTAATTTTAGCGACATAAAGTAACTACAGGGTGCTATTTAAGTATGTGGTCAAACCTCAAGGGGTGATTCTTTGAGTGATTTTAAGAAGAAAAGTTTATACAGGGTCGGAAAGTCCCTATGGTTCATCGGCCGTTACGTGAGAGCGATAAAATAAGTCATAGAAATCCGTGCGATAGAGAAAGATGGCTATAATGAAGGCGTCTAATAGTCCCCGCCCATTTCGCTCTTCCACAAATAAAATCCACTTCTTATTTGTGGAAGGGCGAAATGGGCGGTGACTATTAGACGCCTTCATTATAGCCATCTTTCTCTATCGCACGGATTTCTATGACTTACTTTATCATTCTCATGTAACGGCCGATGAACCATGGGGACTTTCCGACCCTGTATAAACATAGATCATTTTCAAGGAACTTTTTTTAAAAATCGTTTTATCGTAAAAATCTTAATAATCCTTTAGCCGATATTAATAAAATTTAACAGTGTTATTTATGGTAGAAAGGAGCTAATTTAGCCCTAACTAGATTAAAATTATTAAATCCAGTGCATCCAACCAATATTTTAGACAAAAAAAATGCATTGCGTAAAGCAACTAAAAATACAACCTTTTTGTCTCTTGAATTTTTTTCGTGGCTACCTTCCTTTTTGGAAAAAAAATATATAAACCACTTTAATACATGTTTATGGACAACAAAAAACAATTTTTTAATAATTAATAAAACAAAAAATTTTTTTTAACTAGCATTATTTTTTTTTAACAATTTGTAAGACTAGAATAGACTATTGATATAGAAAAATATTACAGGTACATCCTCAGTTTTTGATAGTTTGGTAGTTTTATTTTTTTATTATGTTGGCCCAGGCACATGCAATAATGTGTTTTTTTTCTCAAAAAAGGAAGCAAGCTACAAAAAGAATTCACGCGACAAAAAAGTTGTATATTTAGTTGCTTAATGCGAAAAAAAGTTTAAGTTTAAAAAAGTCAGAGCGAGATTTTATTAAAGTAGTTTGAGCTATGTCGCTTAATTTTCACCCAAGGAAATTATCCTTGAGATATAGCCCCTTCTTCCGAATACCCTGTATATAAAATTTATTGTTTTCGTAAGGAATACACCATTTGATTTTCTACAAGTTTATCTGATTTGTAATGGTATTTTAAATTTTATTACAAATTATTTTCGAGTCATATTTTTTTTTGTAATCACACTGTTGATTGTGAGTAAATCGAAAATAACTCTAAAACTGTTTGCTTCTCAAAAAAATGTATAGACATTTTTTATTACAAACACAATTTTAAGTACAATGTAATCAGTAAAAGTCCGGAAAATCCAGTGGCGCAAAAATTTGCTACTTTTTATTCGACCGTCTGTCCATCAAGATATACGAATTTGTAGAGTATATTTTGCGATCAAGATTATGAAAGTAAGTATGATTTGTGTTCCTTCATTTAAATATACATTTTTCCTTATTCAGTTTTAAAATTGAAAACAATTTAATATTAAAAAAAAAAATTCGCCCAACGTGGGGCTCGAACCCACGACCCTGAGATTAAGAGTCTCATGCTCTACCGACTGAGCTAGCCGGGCTTCTACGTTCAATTGACTTGTACTTAAAAAAATGGAATGACTTAGTTAATTTTGTTCCACTAAATAGGCATCCTAGAAATGTTTAAAAAATATTTAAGCAAATGCACTGGGTAAATAAAAACACCAGTTGGCGACAAAATTCCAATAAAAAGCGCACATTAGTTATATAGCCCAAGGTCTTGGTCATAATTGGTATAGGATGTTTGGGTATGTCGTTCTCGGTGACTAAATTGTTTACTATTTCCTGAACCTTCTCGAGTACCACGCAGTAAGCGTTCTCTTGCCGACATACAGGCGTTTACTTCCTGTCATAACATAACAGTCGCGTTAAACGATCAAAACAAGTCCTTTTGTCGGACTGGAAAGACTTCATTTAGCGAAGGTGACGACAAGAGACAAGAGAGGATTTGTTTGACAACGAATGTGAACTTAGGGAGCATCGCCTATGGTGGTGGCGGCCCAACACAGTGTTGCCAGTTTGCCACATGTTAATTTCTGAATATATCCAGGAAATTAAAAATCTAATGCTAAAAAATACGAAATGGCGCAATCAATTGCCATTTTAAGGTAAAATCTTGAGATTCAAATTTGAATTTTTACGCAATTAATTAGTTTTTCCATACATATTTTGAAAAAATTATGATGCAATACCTCCACTTCAATCTAAAATATAACAATTATAGTCCATTGAATAGTTACATTTGGGGTTGCAAAAGTCAGAGCACGCAATTTTAATTTTTGGATGTCAAGACGGGGTTAGTGTAAAGTTAAATCCATGTTTGTGGGGTCGCAACCCTTATGCATCGGCCGCCATCTTGTAAAAAGGGCTGCGAATGGTTTTTATACTACTACTTACTATATCGAGCAAACTATTCGTCGCACAGAAAATTTGTAAACACATCTTTTGTTGCAAATTAAATTCTCTACAAATTTGCTTCCATAACTTTTAGTCGTAGAACTAAAAATAACAAAGTTATTAACGAAAATAGATAAAAATTTGGGAACGAATTTTCTTTTGTTCGTTATAACTTTTTTTCTGGTCATTTTACAAAAAAATTACATCAGAGCATTTTGATAGAGGGGTTTTCAAGGAATAATTTCCATTACAAACTTTTTTCAAATTTTCATTTTTATATAGGAAGAAATGGTGAAGACGAAAATTTTAAGAGATTTTCCTGCCATTTTAAAGTATGTATATGAAATAATCATTGCTGGATATCGAAGATAAAAACCAAAATTTTGTTTTTTTTATGGAATTCTATATATATTATGTATTCATAATTTTTGGATTCCTCACTTTTTTGTAATTACAAAGATGTATATGTTATGGACCAAGTGATAAATCATTATGAAAAATGCCCAATATGAGTGTGCAATTTGATAATAATTATTCAATTAATCAAATTGAACGGGCATTATACATATTGTCCATTACCTTTTGGGCAGAGTAATACAAACATATTTAATTACTATTTTTTATTATTGTCATTTAACTTAAAATAAACTAAGTGTTAAGCAATTTAAATAATTAGACTCATTATTTGGATTAATTAGCAAGGACTTCTACATTAAGAATCCACTAGGCTCTGCATTTAAAACTTAAGGAAAGTCATATTAAAAATATAGGTAACACAAAACATATAAAATTTAAAACAAACATTTCACAACATATCTTTATTTTATAGAAGTTTTGACATATTATTATAAAACATAAAATAAACTAAAGTTTAAGCAATCAGACTCATTATTTGGCATAATTAGCATCTAATAGTTTTCAACACTTTAAACTTAATAAAAGTCAAATGAAAATATAAGTAAAATAGAACATAAAATTGAAAATAATAATTATACAATATGTAGTAAGTAACAGAGTTATTTAAACTAAACAAAAACAATAGCGTTTGAAGTCCGCCGCACGCTGATTGGTCAAAGCGTGTCACGCGTGCTTCCCTCCCCGCACCGTGTCAAATTTAGCATTATTATCAAACTGCCCAATTGTCACGTAGCAATATAATAATGACCGTGCAATGTGATAAATAATGAAGTTTAGATAGTAATTAATCACTTAGCCCGATAGACCTAGACATTATTCATAATGCTCGCACATTTTTAATAATGCCCGCATTAATCACCTGGTCCATAACATA
>NW_019417197.1:330778-361657 GCF_000390285.2 Anoplophora glabripennis | reverse complement strand
CACGAAATGAGACACCTTTTCTACTGCTTTCCCTGCATATTTCAACAATAAAATAGCGGACGTTAATTCAGCAATGTTCAAATATACAGGGTGTTTCAGGATTAAGTCGACAAACTTTAAGGAGATATTCCTCATAAAAAAATAAGAAAAAAATCAAGTATAATTTTTTTTCCAGAGACGCTTCATTTTCGAAATATAGGGCGTTAAAGATATAAAAAAAATTCGAATTTTTTAAATAACTTCTAAATGAAGAAGGCTATTTAAGCTAAATTTGGCATGACACATCTTCTTATAAGATACCATTTTTCCATAGAAGTAGAAGTCCCGCAAGCAACCAGTGGCTGAGTTATGGGGACTCAGACTCATTAAATTATAAAAAATTAATACGACCCTACTGAAAATAAAAAATGATGCAGATTTTAGATAGAACAGTTTGTTATCGACAAAAAGTGTACATTCACAAAATTGATTTTTCGGAAGGGTGCTTCTGGATTCTGTCAATAAACTTTACAATGAACCTCAACAAAAATTTTCGTTATAGCAACAAAAATAAGAATAATTTGTAGATATCGTTTTCTTTTGTTTAGAAAGTAGTATTCTAAAAGTTTTATTGCACTCTCAATCTTCTAGGCTATTATCTCATTCTTCAGCACAAAAAGTAGATGGATAGATGGATGGATGGGTGGGTTTTATAGAAGGTAAAGGTGGATGAATAAATATGCGTATTCATGAATGAACGACTGCATAGAAAAATGAATGAATTCATAAATGGGTGGGTGGATAAAAAGATGGATCCAGACCTCTGCAACACGAATTATGCCATGAAAATGGCGTTTTTAAGCATTTTGATCTATTTTCTGTTTTTGAATGAAATTGGACCAGCTTATCTGACTCTATGATGATAAATTGGAATTAAACGAGTGAAAAATGATACGTCTAGTGAGCTGGTAGAATAATTTGATTTTTTATAACTTATTTCGTCGATCGTAAATTACGTTTTTTGTGAATTTTGACCTGTTTTTTGAATTTTCCCGAAAACACACCCGTTGGGTCAAATCTGAAGGCAGATTCGGATTCAACGGAAAAAAATACATGGACTACATGGGTCTGAATACCAGATCCGATACTTTTTTTTTTGTGGGTCTGTGTTATCAACTGAGCGACTTTTCACTCTATTCCGAGTATATAAAACCAATTTAGAGCTGGCTTTTCTCTAATATGATTTAAATTTAACTATTATTGAGTCATTTTTTACTCAGACTTGGTGTTTAATTAACTGAATATTGAGTGCAAAAATAAATCACTAAATGATTGACTAGGATATACAGTGTTGGCTTCTTGTCCTGGATGAGACCCGCCAGCTGAGACCCGCCGCCGCCGGCCTGTTCTCCTGGCGATCAAGTTTTTTTGGAGCATCTAACGGGCTCCTGTCAACTGTGGTCGAGATTACGTGAATAATTTATTTAAGGAGTACCTATATTTGAGTGAAAGTATTCAGTTCTAGTTTAAATATAATCACAAATGAGTAAAACGATCAAAATGCCCAATATTGAGTGAACATGTACTCTATAATTTCACTCAGTGGATTCACTCCGAACCTTTATTGCTTCCACTTACACCGATTCTTCTTTTACAGTGTACAACTTTAGATGTGGAAGTTTTTCAATTGAAGGTTATCCTGCAAAGTTATTCGGGATGATCGATTAAAATGGGACACATTTTGTTAAAAGTCACGCGATTGAGGAAAGGTCTACTCTATGACTTTTTAGAATCTCTGCGAATTTTGACAATTAGTTTTAAATAAAATTAATCAACTATATTGCTAGGTGGTCGAAATTAAATCAAGTAGGTACTTTTTTAATTATTCTGCCCCTATCCCCTAAATAAAATTTTCAATTTTCTTGAAACTCAGAAACTATTCCCTTTTTAAAATAATCGTCATTGTGGCCGCATTCAATGCATGTACAAGCACTAGTTTCACCGCAAAATATGCAATAAACAAGAGAATTTTCCAAACATCCCGTACAGCTCTTTGTAACGTCGTAAATCTTGGATCAGACTTTTACGATGCATTCGCAGTTAACTATCTAGTGTGCAGATCCTTGATATTTCAGTAAAATAAATAAACAAACGTGTTCAAATAAAAGACGAACAAAATATTTTAAGGATAACATTGTTTATGGTTTTCGGCATAACTTGAAACTAATATGCCACTAGTAACGTTCTTAAAAGCATGATTTCCAATAACATTCACGCCCCCGCAAACATTAAAGCTTGCATTATTAAACGTCACGGCGATTTACAAAGTAAATTTATAGCACTGTATGAAAATTACAGAATTAATAATTGTTTTAGTGTAGTAGAAGTTAGAAAACAATTTTTTAATCACTTCTCGTGCGTTCAAAGTACAACTTTAATGAGACGAATATTTTGTACTGAATACAATATTCAACTGCTTTTTTTTTGAGGAATATAGAAATGAAAAAGTCAAATTGACACTGCTGAGTAAGATCAGATATATCTAAATTTCTGATATACTCTGTTTGGAAATGAAAGAGAGTAATAAAACCACGAGATAAGAACCGGCCATGGGCGTGGTAATATTTCGTTTCAGGTAATTATCGGGTAACACTAATGCTAACAGGTAATGGGTGTACATTAGTATATTTTACTGGATACATCATAGGGCAGGAGCCAGTGTATTGTGACAGATCAATCCAGTCTTAGAGCTGAATATACGAAGACGTGCTAGTGCAGTAGAGTAAAATTCGACTTGTGTTTAGTGACTATTGTGCCAGTGGATATAATATTGTTTGGGTAAAATGTCGAGCTTATCAGATTACGTACCTGCTAAACGCGTGAAAAGATGTGCGCTGTCTCAGAATGAGAAGATTATTATATTAAATGTATTTAATGCATTGAAACACCAAAATCCTACCAACAGTGTTGACGACATCGTGGAAAAGTGTTCCAAAATGACAGGGATTGGAAAATCGACTATCTACAGACTTTTAAAGGAAACAAAAAATGAACAAGATACTGTAAATCCCCCAAAATCATCTACAGGGAGGTCAAAAGTCGTTATAGATGATTTCTTCAAAAATGTCATTCGCAGAAAAGTACACTCATTTTATTTTAAAAAAGAAATACCAACGCTAAACAAAATTTTAAGTGAACTTTCAGAGGACAACGATTTGCCAAAAATCAGTAGAAGCAAATTATGGGCCGTCTTACGAGAGTTGAATTTTTGCTGGGAAAAGCAGAACAGGAAGTCAGTTCTTATCGATAAAGATGAAATTATTTGTTGGCGAAGATCCTACTTAAGATCAATTAGAAAATTCCGTGACGAAGGGAGGAATATTTATTATCTAGACGAAACTTGGGTCAACGAGGGATATACTGTAACAAAAGTATGGCAAGATAAAAATGTAAAAAGTTTTCGACAAGCATTTTTGGATGGACTTTCAACAGGGTTCAAGGCACCTTCAGGTAAAGGGCGAAGATTAATAGTGACACATATAGGTAGTGCCAGTGGTTTTGTAGATGGCGGTTTACTTTTATTTGAATCTAAAAATACAGGTGACTATCACGAAGACATGAACGCAGATGTTTTCGAAGAGTATTTTACACAGATGTTGGATCTTATTCCTCCGGGGTCTGTAATTGTCATGGATAATGCCAGTTACCATTCACGGCAGACCGAGCGGACGCCTACGACTGCTTGGAGGAAAGCCGATATAATTCAATGGTTATCCGGAAAAAACATTTCTTTTGAAACAAATATGGTGAAAAAGGAACTTTTGACACTTGTCAATCTTAATAAAGATCAGAAAAAATATGTTATCGATGAAATGGCAACAAATCGCCAAATAACGGTACTACGGTTACCACCTTATCACTGTGAACTTAACCCAATCGAATTAGTCTGGGCGCAGGTAAAAGGAGATGTAGCGCGAAATAATACGACGTTTAAATTAAGTGACGTGAAAATTTTGTTAAAAAATTCCTTGGAACGAGTAACTGCAGATAACTGGCAAAGATGTATACATCATGTACAAAAAGAAGAGGAGAAAATGTGGGAACTCGATAATTTAATTGACGTTACTGTGGAACCTATCGTTATCAATCTAGGAGACGAAGATAATTCATCAGAATATTCAGAGGATGAATTTTAATATACCTACTTTTTTATTTTCTTTATTGTACATTTATACAACACTACATTTACTCACCATAATTTGAATTTTCAAAATACATATATTTTTGTGTGGAATAAAAGTCTATTCATTAAATTTAAATAAATATTTTGATAATAATATTGAATAATTTTATTTGAATTACTAAAAACCCTCTTAACCCGGTTATGATGCTTAAAGTAGCCTCATGTTTTGAAATGCTGTTTTTATATTGTTTACTTATAAGAGAAATGGACCGAGAAATTGAAGCGGCATAGACAAAGACGGATTGTCGGGGATTAAATTTTAGCTACCTGCTACAATTTAGTACAGTCCGATCGCACAAAGTTTTTTTAAAAGTACACCTCATCCTATACCGATGATACATAATATAAAAATATTGAATATAAGCACCAGTACTACATTTATTTACGGTTTGCATACATAATGAGCTTACTCATATTACATATTTATTAAAATACAGTAATATCTCCGAATTTTTTATAACTGCATCGATTTTTCTCAAAATTTAGAATTAGGCTCATCTTACCGCCCACTTCAAAATTTATATATGCGCTAGGTGTGCTTTTTGTTCTTAAGGGGTGAAAACCACCCCTTATAGGAAAAAAAATTAAATTTAAGCATTTTATGTAATCAAATCTTTTTTATTTGTGCAGTATGAGTGATTTCATGTGCTATCTAAATTGAAACTTAATGTATCTCAAATTTTCAACCCGGGAAAACCTTTAAAAACCACCCCTTTGGCCGAAAATAATAATAAAAAAATTCAACTTGAAACGTTTTAATCATGCATTTTTATCAAATAAAAATTGATTTCTCGATTAAAAAATCTTTTTTATTGATTGCAACTTTTCAACCCTTTCGAAAATAAAATGAAAAAATATTATTGAAAGAGTAGAAACATTTTAAATGTGCATTCGTCGTGCATTAAATAAACATTTATTATAATATAGTAGTTATAATATAGTATAGTACTGGTTTAGTTTACTCGAATATACACAAAATATACAAAAAAGATCTAAATGCTTCAAAATTCTTGTTTGACCTAAATTTTCCTAAAATTATCACCTATACACGTGTTTATTTTTTTGACGATAAGTTTCTTACTTTTTAAGATTTTTAATCACACAAAGGCTCATTTTGTAGGGAATTGTAAGGACTACGTGAACTGTTGAGTTGATATTTTTTAAGACCTTCATTTTTAAGTTTGAAGGGTTTAAAGGGCTTGAAGAGGGTGGTTCTCTTATTCATATGATAACTTAAAATGGCAATATCTCGATTAATATTAATTTTAGAGGAATAAAAAAATTAAGCAAAATCTTCAGCAAAAATAAAGCTAAATTTTTTTACACTTGTATTTTTTTTCGTACATCCTTAATTTTTAAGTTATACTGTACAAACAGATTTTTTTTCAAAAATTTAAAAAATTTACATTTTCAAAAATTAAGTTTTTTTTCGAAATCATACGTTGTAAGTGAACCAAAGACCCAGAACATATTAGAACATAAATAAAGAAATCTATAAATGGATTGCATTTAATTTTAATTCTGTCGCCAAAGGCACTGATTTGTTTTATACATTTTTTCTTACAAAAAATGTGACTATCATGTGATTTCGATCATATTTTCGTTAATTTTGATTCTAAAGACTTTTAAAACATTTCATTTTAAAGGTTTTTCAAAGTGCTTTAAAAAAGGTTCAAATAGTTTTTTTCCTAATATTTATGGTTTTGGCGTTATTTAACGTTAACTGGTTCCAATTCATAGTTTTTAGCTAATATATAATAATGTTTAAAAATCCATAACTCGGTTTATATTAGAGAAAAACAAAATAATTCCATTAGATTTGTTTTTTTATTACCTTTCTTTTTGTTCATTACAACTTTTTCGTTAAATCCAATGGTTTCAAAGTTATTTGCAAAAAACTGTCCGAAAACAAGCACTTTTTCAATAAAAAATCAACATCTTCAATGACGAATTACTCGGAAAGTATTGGATTATCCAAAAAACTTTATATAACATTTGTTACTTAAAATTGACTCCTCTATCGATTCCTGTGGTTATTTTGGGCGTAAAATTTCTACCCTCACGAAGGGGTGGGAACCACCCCCAGAGCAAAAGCACACTTCGGCACTATATAAGTTTTGTTCCTTGAGGCATTCCCCACATTCAGTCAAAATTTCACGTCAATCGGTTCAGTTATAAAGAATTCGGAGGTAAAAACCCTGAGTAACTGGACTATAAGGCATAGTGGATTGAATGGTAATTTTTCATTAACATTTTTTTGTCTCTTACAAGAGTTGTGCAGAGTCCATAACTGCAACAGTAGCAGCATCGTTATCATTGTATTCTTTTTTTATATTTTTAATATTCTTTACATGACCAGTGGTATCGATTTTTATTTTATAATTAGCTTGCGAAATGCTCTGCGAGTTACAGTTACATTTGGATACTTTTCATTAAAAATTTGTACTTAATATCGATTACCGATTCCATAACATTTCGCAATATAAGTTCGTTGCTGCAGGGTTAGCATTATTAATATAAATTATTCTGTGGGCAGTGAATAAAAATAAATATGTTGACTTTGCCTTTGCAGTATGTAAGATAGTTAAAAATTGCAGCGTTTTTTTATTTGCAGAATGTGATGATTGTCCTTTTCTAACTAAACCCCCTATTTAAGCATTTCTTGAGTTCCCAAACAACTTTGATAAATTCAGTTTTTAACGAAAACAAACATGAAAGGCACATTGCTTAGGGAGAATTTCACATTTTGAAATTTTTTGGACGCCCTGTATGTTTTATTACATATTTAATTACTGCCCATGGTTTCCCAAGACAAGCAAAACTTTTTATCAAGAATGGCTTTTTCTCGAAAAATCAACAATAAAAAATTTACAAGAGTGAGTAAAAGAGTGCGGTACCTCATCTGGGGGACACGCATTTAAATTTATTTATGGACCATGAAAGTATTAAAGCCATGATAGTGAAACGTGTTTTTATGGTGATATTGTTTTCAAGATTATTGGAAAAGACATGGACTCAGTTCGGTTCTGTTAAAAACTGTGTATCCTCGAACTCTGCGATCATTGATTCTCAAGACGAGAAGGGCAACACAACATCTCCGGGTTGACGTATTTGTGTCGATTTGTTACTTTCACGTACGGCGTTTTTCTGTGAAGTGTCTTCAAGTGGGTTTAATTAACATTTTTTTGAACTGTGGTATATTCTGGTAAAGTGTTGGTAGTTCTGTGCAAACGTGCGCATGATTTATAAATTTTATACGTGGGACAAAAAAATATTCCATATTAAGGCAAGTTGGTAACGACCAAATAAATCAAAAGATAGACTATCCGGCACATTAGTCACAATTATTGAGGAAATGCAACTAATTGAACGTGTAAACTTATGTAAAATACATGTTATAGTTACCTTTTATACATGGGTCATCACAAAGCAGTTTATCCCGACAACAGCCGGGTCATTCACCAGAAATTAAGAGGGTATATGAAAAAAATAACAAAGTTACCGTTCTGTCAATAAAAAAAACATCAAATAAATAGATAACTCACCGGGGGTTAAACTCCCCCTAACCTTAGGATTCAAGGTATATCCTTCCATATATTTTCATTATATTAATTAGCAAATATGTATCATTCTTTCTTACATTATCTCAAGGGCAAATAAACAATTGGCTGGCGCATTTCGTGTGAACAGCTGAGGTTTGATTCAAAGCAACCACGATAGTTTTCATTAAAAATAAACAAGTGTTACACTTAAAAATATTAAAAAAATATCGTGGTTCGTTCAACCTGTAATTTATAGGACTTTATGAAATTTACAGAAGTCACACCCATTGCTCTGATTTAGCGAATATTGGAAGACANTGTGATGATTGTCCTTTTCTAACTAAACCCCCTATTTAAGCATTTCTTGAGTTCCCAAACAACTTTGATAAATTCAGTTTTTAACGAAAACAAACATGAAAGGCACATTGCTTAGGGAGAATTTCACATTTTGAAATTTTTTGGACGCCCTGTATGTTTTATTACATATTTAATTACTGCCCATGGTTTCCCAAGACAAGCAAAACTTTTTATCAAGAATGGCCTTTTCTCGAAAAATCAACAATAAAAAAATTTACAAGAGGGTACCTCATCTGGGGGACACGCTGTATAAGTAGTTTTGAAAACGAAAGAAGGTAATCTTTCGAAAAATGATATCATCGAAGAAAGTTTTTAAATTTATTTATGGACCATGAAAGTATTAAAGCCATGATAGTGAAACGTGTTTTTATGGTGATATTGTTTTCAAGATTATTGGAAAAGACATGGACTCAGTTCGGTTCTGTTAAAAACTGTGTATCCTCGAACTCTGCGATCATTGATTCTCAAGACGAGAAGGGCAACACAACATCTCCGGGTTGACGTATTTGTGTCGATTTGTTACTTTCACGTACGGCGTTTTTCTGTGAAGTGTCTTCAAGTGGGTTTAATTAACATTTTTTTGAACTGTGGTATATTCTGGTAAAGTGTTGGTAGTTCTGTGCAAACGTGCGCATGATTTATAAATTTTATACGTGGGACAAAAAAATATTCCATATTAAGGCAAGTTGGTAACGACCAAATAAATCAAAAGATAGACTATCCGGCACATTAGTCACAATTATTGAGGAAATGCAACTAATTGAACGTGTAAACTTATGTAAAATACATGTTATAGTTACCTTTTATACATGGGTCATCACAAAGCAGTTTATCCCGACAACAGCCGGGTCATTCACCAGAAATTAAGAGGGTATATGAAAAAAATAACAAAGTTACCGTTCTGTCAATAAAAAAAACATCAAATAAATAGATAACTCACCGGGGGTTAAACTCCCCCTAACCTTAGGATTCAAGGTATATCCTTCCATATATTTTCATTATATTAATTAGCAAATATGTATCATTCTTTCTTACATTATCTCAAGGGCAAATAAACAATTGGCTGGCGCATTCCGTGTGAACAGCTGAGGTTTGATTCAAAGCAACCACGATAGTTTTCATTAAAAATAAACAAGTGTTACACTTAAAAATATTAAAAAAATATCGTGGTTCGTTCAACCTGTAATTTATAGGACTTTATGAAATTTACAGAAGTCACACCCATTGCTCTGATTTAGCGAATATTGGAAGACAATTTTTCGATCGCTCCCCGTATGCACCCTAAACCACAACTGCTTAATACTGCATTCTAATAGAGTTATTAAACTATTAAAAACCAATAACACTCAAATCTGTCCGAGATAAAAAGTTCGGAAAGACTTACAACTAGACTCGACGGAGATGTTAAAGGGATTTCCGTTCTAATAAAACCACAAATCTGCAGAAAGTTTCCCGGCAACTTTCAGGTCCGCCATAACGATAAATCAAACGGGTATTAATTATTTCCCTCCAGCGTAAGCCATAAAAGTTTCTTTGTTCGCTTTATGCGCGCCTTGCCGGATGAAAAGAAAAAATACACGCGTACATGACAGGATAATAAAAAAATCACCTTGGACGCGAGCCGTTTATCCCGGTGACGGAAGCAAAATAACGCGACTATTGTCTTAATAATTTCTCGTACGGTGATCAGCGTGGCGACCCTTCGAAGCACGCGTTAACCTTTAACGATTCAACGAGATAGACATGTCAAAAGTTTACGTGAATATTTAAACACTGACCTTTTTCAGAATTGATTTTGCATAATATACCTATGTACGTTAAAAATTTTTAAATTTATTACCGATGTTGCAAAATAGCAATAATTGATGAATGGCAAATAATCAAGTTCTTGGATAATTTTTTAAAATATTTTAATTGCTTCGAGGACATTCTAATTGTGGTAAAAAAAACTTTAGAGTATAAGAAAACAACACATCAAATTTCATTAAAATCGGATCGATAGTTTTTGCAAAATAATTTTTTGGAAAAAATTTTGGAAAAAATTTTTCGAATTTTCAGAATGTTGCACAGTTTTAAATAAAGCATCTAGATACTTGAAAATTGTTTTACATAGAAAAGACCGCTCAACATTTCTAATGGTTTTTGAAGAACTGAAATTGGTTCATTAGGACGACCACAGTAAATTTTTAAATTTGATACACTTTTCTTTTTATTTTTAAACAATTCGACTACATTTATCAATTCGAAATTTAGTTGTTTTCAAAAATTTATTATTTTAAAGCTCTCGGAAAGACTCCTTTTTTTTTAAAAAAAAAAGTTAAATTCCGTTTATTGGTTCTCGATATACCTATAAGCGGTCAAAAGTTTATCGGCATTTACCGTTAATTTATAAACAATTTAGCAATAATCCTTGATCCAGTGGCTTCGTTTTTCCGAGTTCTAAGCTGGAAAAAATTTTTGTATCCATAAGGTATCGGCAACATAGATAAATCAGCGGAAAAGCTATCACTCGCACCCGCGAAAAGTGACTCAAAACACGAAAAGTGGGGGAGGGGGCTTTCGCTCCGAGACTGAATTCGGAGGTTCAAAATGCGAAGGTACGAAAAAAAATTGCATTATCTCGGCTTCTAATGGACCAATTTCGATCTTTTTTTTAAATCCGATATCTCGCGAGCCAAGGAATTCGTAATGCCAACTGTCTAATTTGCACATATTTTGTTATAAACAAAGTTTATTATTTATGTATTAAATGTGCCTACTGTATATTTTACTCTATGCTATTGCATTTTTTCAATGGAAAAATTTGTGAATATGAATGTATTTAGTTATAATTATTACAATTATTTAAATAATTTTTGTTTAAACAAATTAAAGAAAAAGTATTTGGAAATTAATTTTTTAGTTAAATACAGATAATTAAGAAAAAAAATAGTACTTAAAAATTATAATTTTCGAAAAAACTAAATTGCAAATTGATAAATGTAATCTAATTGTTTAAATATAAAAAAAGAGTGTTATCTTTAAAAATTGACTGTCCAAATCGACCGATGTCAATTTTTCAAAAACCATTTGAAAGGTTGAGCTGTCTTTTCTATGTGGAAAAAAAACTTCAAGTATCTAGATGCTTTAGTTCAGGTTCTGCAAGATTTTAAAAATTCGAAAATTTTTTTTCAAAATTTTTTTCAATAAATTATTTTGCGAAAACTATAGAACCGATTTTAATGAAATTTGGTGTTTAGTTTTATTATACTCTAAAGTTTTTTTTAACCAAAATTAGAATGCCCTCGGGGCAATTAAAGTATTTAAAAAAAATTATCCAAGAAACTTGATTATTTTGCCTTTTTTCATCAATTATTGCTATTTTGCAACATCGGTAATAAATTTAAACATTTTTTACTTGCAGTATATTGGGCAAAATTCAATTCTAAAACTGTTTCCTCTTCAATATTCTTCCAAGATATAAGTAAAATACGCAGATAAAATAGGTATTTTTTATGAATTTCTTAAATATTTTTGCAATTTTGTAAATATTTCGGACCTCGCCCAGATCTAGGGATCTATACTTTTATTATGTGAGTTGTACTGAAGGTAATGCAGAAAAAAGTTGCTTGCCCCCTGTCACATCCACCTCAAAACAGATCCGCCCTGGTCTACAACCGGAAAAGTCTTACTTAATTCTCATTAAAAGTAATCTCTATTATCTTGAATACACATATTGTTTTATCGCCTTGTTTCCTTCGCATTTGTTAACAAAATGTTAACTTTTGTATATTTTGTTGTTCTGTTAAATATGGAATGGAGCAAAATTTATAACAACTATATTAATGCATTTTTTTTAATAACCTTTGAATCATTACAAATCACGTCCATTTGAAACACATAAAAATTGTCGGATTTTCTAAACAATTATAAAAACTAAAAACCTGCCAATTAGCTAATTTACATTACCTTCGATATACAACAAAATATACAGTTCTTCCTTCTCACTTGCCACAACTACCCACTTATACAGGGTCGATTATCTCCTAAAATAAGATAGCCATCGAAAAATCATAAGACACCAACGTTTTAGGGTTTTTTAAAATCTATATATAAGGAAAAATTAAATATAAGGGATCAGTCAAAAAGTCATGACGAAACAAAGTCGTTTGTTAATGAAACACCCTGTATATTATTCTATATATCAATTCTTCTCGAAATTTTAAACAAAATTCATATAGCACATCAGGTACCTACATTAACCGTTTTCGAGATATCGAACTTTGAAAGTAACTTTTTACTACTCTCAAATTTATAAAAGAACAATTAATGATTACAAATAAACAAAAGTAGCCCGATTTTTTTCGAAAATTGGTATTAGACACTGGCTTTTATTTTTTAACATTTTTTTCTAGTAACTTATTTCCACATCTTCACAAATAAGTGCACTCTCTTGTACCATTCAGTTTTTTCAATTTTTTTGAAATGAAATGTTAAATTCTTCTATCCCAATAAGTTTTTCCTATTCAACACCTTTTCTGTGGACATACTGTATATAGATAGCATTATTACACCATCAACGCTTTAACAGTTCAAAAAATAAGTTTGACAGTTAATAACACTTATTGAGAGTCGTATTTGTTTTCCTAGTATTTTATGATAAACATGGATTTTTTAATTTCGTTATTAGTGTTTTTTATCATTCTGATAAAACCGTTGTTAATATTTCCAAGAATATTTAAAGATATATTGGTTAATTTTGAACAACTATATCTGTTCTAATATTTGATTGAGGATAACGGCTTTTGTTTCATTAATTTGTCTATTTAATTGACACCAATACATACATTTATCTTATAAAATGTATAGAATTGTGCTTATTTATTCATATATGTAGAATTTATGAACCACTGCAATGATAAGGTCTATATATTATTGACTGTTGTATATTAAAAACAAATTATTAATGAGAAATTATACAGAGTGAACACAAAATGATGTACACATATTTTAACTAATCCGTAATGTAAATAAATTCAGCGAAGTTTTTTTTTTCAAAAATTTTAAATATTTACGGAAATATTGATTTTTTAAGATCTATCCGTCCACTTGTCTACATTTTGAAAACCGCTCTCCACATGAAAGTGGATTCCATCATTTATTTACGTGCAAATTGCAAGTTACCTGTCAAGAAAATTATTTAAAATAAGATACCAATTTTTTTTGTTTTATGCTGCAGTTAAATCTAACTCTAATTCATTCTAACGATTCTAGGGCAGAATATGTAAATTCAGCCGAGCGGAAATCTTAAGACGATACACTTCTCCATTGAAGGACATCGCTGAAAAGTTTTTCAAATATTACGGAATTCGAACTGAGGAACCACAAGACAAAACGAAAGTACCATGTCAGACCACAAATCGATCATCAGCTCGGGTCAGCGATAATCCAAAAATGGGTAAGATCCAAAGAGGTCATTTGTCCAAAACTATGGCGGACTTCGCTACAGGGCTTCTGCGGACCCATCAAGGACTGTGATCGAACGTCGACTCTTATGTCTTGACGTTCATTAACACGAGAAGTACGACACAAAATTTTGCGTTATATAAACCTCTTTATAAATCAAATATTATGTACCTATTGTAAATTAATACTTTCTGAATAAACTTACATTTTTTATAATTCAGAACATTGTTAAAAATTTTCACAAAATTTTGCGAGTACATTGCTTCCAGCAGCAGATCCGCTACATGGCTCCCAATCTGGTACCGAAAAGTCCGGACAATGAGTAACAGTTTTGTAGTATGGATGTCTTCAGTTTGCTCTTCACTTGTGTACATGTAAATATATATTTATCAACTAGCGCTCGCTGAAAAAGGACGATCCGCAGACTCAGAGCAACACTGAGGCAGTGCCGGTTATGTAAATCTTATTTAATAGCGGTAAACAAGGTACGCTATAAATAATATGCGAAACTGCACACTGCACCTTTAGAAAGTTCAAGGCCCCACCGATAACCTTGACTAATTATTTGTACCTGCAGCAACACCGACAGCCGCTCTGGAAAATGTACGAGTGGATAAAAAACGATGATGGAGATTTAGTCAAATGAATTTCAAGTCTCTAATCGTTAACGTTCTTGGGGAGACGTTCTCAACACAACCAAATTAAAATAATCATTATGGATGATAATTATAAGAAGAATAGTTGTTTGTAAACAAATAGCAGAAATAAACGTTTATTACCTTTACAATTTATTAGATGGTTGGATTACGATGGAATAACCTGACGTCGTTTGACATTTTATGGAATTAAATATTCATGAGAAAAGATTTTATATAGAGAAAACTCATCATAGGCGTTAATCGTTCGCTAATTACGTTTCTCGACGCAATTACCTCAGGCGCTGTATGCGCTCAGAGTTTTTATTGAAAATATTACCTGCACCCGACATTTTAAAGCATAGTAAATTAACGAAATCGTTTCGTCTTTCATTCATAACGCATATGTAAGTATCACGGTAAATCATGTGACATGTGACATGTAATGTGACATCATTTATCCAGCACATCATAACAGATACACTATGATGTATTTTAGCACAATGGAAAAAAGTGCAATTTGTTAGCGTAAAAGAAAACAAACTTGTTTTTAATCACCAACAATAAGACTCGGAACAGCACATTAGGTACAATCAACCAGCACACTGGTTTGCTCAATTTCAAGCTGTCTCATAAAACGCTTTTAAACAATACTTTTACAACACTTGTCATCTAAATGTGGCGTCCAATTCACAAGAATTTTGATTATAAATTAGGCTATATTTATCACAAACATGTCAAAGAAATCAAATAATTTTTATATCGTCTTAACATTCGGCCATCCTGACGTAGTCGCGTGAGATGGTATAGAGCAAAGTCAAACCATTGGGAAGCGACTCAACTCGTACAACATAAAGCAAAGGTATGGGCTTTGACATCGAACAATATACTTATCCTCAGGTAACACACAGAACTACCACTGACGTATGATTACTTGGGATGGTATACGTGACTATCTAATGGCTGAGTTGAGTAACGCACAGGGTTATCTGAGATGGTACACATGACTTACGGGACCATCAACGTTAGGTAACTCACTGGGTTACCCGAGATAGTACACAGGACTATCTACTGGCTCACAGGACCAGCAAACAGGATTATCCCAACCTACACAGGACAGAATAATAAAAGTCTATTAGACTGTTTTGGGTTTATCTTTGCCTTTTCAATTTACTAAAAATACACTGTTGGTCAGAAAATGACTCGATCAGTCTTATTTTCCATTGCTTCCATAGAATATTAGTGTATTCTTGGTTGAAATACCATGTTTTTTGCCTGTTTGTCATACAAAAGATTAAAAACATTCCCTATGGCATCAAAATGACGCAACCACTTTTGCACATTTAATTTTTTCGTTAAAATCGCCACCAAACCGAGGAATACTGTCAATTTTACGGAGAAAATGCCCAGATTTAATACTTTACTCTTCAATTTACGCAACATTTTTCGTAATTTTAAATTATACTCCGCGGTAGAAATTATAGAGAGTGACTCACACATAATATAAAAACACTATTACCATAATGCGTATAAAATATAAAATGCTTTTTATACGGTTCAATATTATTTATCTTTGTGCCGCTCGCTACGCACATCGATAGAATCTATAATCGTCTAGAGACCGAGTTACACTGAACGTCGATCTATATTCTATCTCTGTCTTTTGCACTTGGTAGGGAATAGGGAAATGCTTTTTTAGTGGGTGTAAACGGACTTGATTTAACCCGTCCTGAGACACGTCATAGCATAAGCGTAGACGAGGGGTCTAATTCCATGGCTATAATAAATTTATAAATTAAAAAAACACAACTGGGACGTTTTAAAATGCTGCAATAATTAAAATGGATCAAAGTGCCGGTTATAGCAAACCGTAAAAAAATATTAGATGTTATATTTTATTATCTTTTTTCAATATTTTCTATAATTTGTTGCCTTTTACGCAGACACGCCAATGGATTTTCGTTCCCGGCACGCTTCATCCCCTTTACTAGTTCAAAAGCTAGCGATGAGTCACTCTCTATAATTTCGACCGCGGAGTATAGTTCATTTCTCATTTTTGTCTCCCGAACTAGAACTAGAATTAGAACTGATATTACTATTACTCTACACGTAGAACAACTACCACTAGTGTAGTTACGTTTCCTCTTAGTTTTGTTTCTCGTGTTTTTGACAAAGAAAGTCAAATTTCACTAAAGCTTCACAACACTCATTCAATGCGGAATCCCACTTCTGATTTGTTAACGTAAAAGAAAATAAATATTAAATAAATAATGATAAATTCACTAATTCAATAATAAGCATATACAACTTAGATATATAGGTAGGTACATAAAATTAAATAAAAAATGTCAGTTGCATCGCAATATTCGCAAATATAAAACTTTTAATTATTAAGGCTCTTGATTAATGCTAGGAAATAAACGATTATTACAACATAAATAACTTTTTGGTGAATACACGAAGAGTCTCGAGTGCCTCAGATGTGACGTCACGAAACCAGCACTTGGGCTTTGTGTTCCGGGCGAAGTTACGTGTTTTTAATAGGGGGCTGGCCAGGTGAAAGGTATGCGATTTTATACATATTTTACGTTATTTGCCAATTTATCGGCAGCAGTTTTACCTAACATTTATTATTAGTATGCTACGCCGATACAACCTTTGATTTACTGTTAATATACATATAAAATGATTGCGATGTTACATCACACGTGTGTATAAGCCGCTGCTCACGAGAATACTAATCGTTGTTTACTTTTGGAGGATTATTTTTCATAGATTATAATCGATTACGGATTCTTGGCTAACAATAAATAGCGTTGTCTTTTCTCGAATCTGCTGGATTTAGCTTGCAGGAATGTGGCTGTTGCGAGCTTCATCAGCATATTCGCAACTTAATTTGTAATAAAAGCACAAATCGATGGTTTCTGATAAAAGAGATCTTTTTTAAGATAATACTAGATGCTAATTATGCAGCAACATTGAAATATAGCGTCCTTTCAGGTAAATATCACACCATTGACTTTACAATAGAAGAACAATGAGGCAAATGTTTTTTATATACACCCTGTATATTGTATATTTTAATAAACACTATGATTAATTAAGGAATGATTATAATTTTCAACAACGTGGATTGACAATAAATCATTTAAATTATTAATATACACGGTGAATTTTGAATGTGTACAGAGTGGTCGCGGGAAAGTTGACCTACGTTTTTCTTTGTTATTGTTCGAGGTATGTAAAAAAAAGTGAAAATGTAAATGCAATATTTTCATTACATTCAAAAATTTTAATATTTTTGCATATTTATTTTAAATTTGACGTTTTCTTCACAATTATTTCGATAAAAAACTATTCATTGCATGTTAAAATTCATCCAGTAAACAGATACTAATTAAATACATTCTTAAAATCTTCTCGCCTTATTAATATTCATTGGCATTCCACATTATTTAAGTATTTGTTTGTTCGTGAAACGACTTGTAGTGATTTATTGAAACATGCCTATACTATGAAAAAAAAAGGAAACACTGGAACGTTTTCCAGTTAACTAGAAAAAAAAACGAATAAAATTATGCAGTTATTTTGTAACCCTTCGAAAACAGTTGCTGTTTCCGGACGTAGACTGAAGGCCGAGCACTTTCATAAAATGCAGTTTTATTTGATATGCGATTGTATTAATAGAACACAGAGGTGTATCGTCGAATTTATAGCTAGCGTTCGTGTGGTTAGTAGCTTGGTATACCTAATTTATCCCAGGGTTTTTTATCTTTATAAATATGAACACCATACAATATAAACTTATTAAATGATTAAAATAATTTTAAAAAATTGCTCCTCAATTTCCTCCATCAAGGCGTGGTCGAGGGCTTGTTGGCATAAACCTTAGACTTCCAAAAACCAAGAGAAAAAGTCCAACGATGTTAAATCGCCTGATGGGCGGCCAATTCTCATCACCAAAACGGGAAATTACACGACCAGGAAATGACTCATACAGTAATTGAATGGTTTCTCGGGTGGTATGGCATGTGGCACAGTCTTCTTGGAACCATATGTCGTCTACATAACTTGCAATTTAGTCACAAAAACCTGGATTATCATGTCGCGATAGCGAGCACCATTAATTGTTATTTACTGACGAGCCGCATTTTTGAAGAAATGGTCCGATGATGCCACCAGCCCAAAATCCGCACCAAACAGTGACATGTTGAGGATTCATTTGTTTCTCAACAATCACTCGTGAATTTTCTGAACCCCAAATGCAACAATTTTGTCGACTAGTAGTAGTAGTAGTAAAGGGGCGGCCTCAGCCTGGCAATTAGGCCACAAGTGGGCCCTTTTTGCCTACCCCGCCGTCCCATCACCTGACCACTCTCTGCCTCTGACCCTCCTCGAACCTACCCGACGCCCTAATGAACGCCAGGATTTTGGTCCATGGAAGGTCTCTCACCTCAGCCCCTTGCAGCTCTTCAGCACCAAAGACTTTATGTCTTATTCTCCCAAATGCTGCACACTGTCCCAGAAGGTGGACAGGGGTGTCCTCCCCTTCGCCACATTTCGGGCATAGAGGGTCCTCCTCAATTCCTATTAAGCTTAAATGCCTCCTAAGTCTGCAGTGGCCTGTCAGAACCCCCACCATTTGGTTTAGGGCTCTTCGACTGAGGCTCAGCAGCCATCTTGTCTTGGATTTGCTAGGTCCATGTATAAAACTATGGGCCTGCCTGCATCCTCTATTTCTCCTCCAATCCAGACCTAAAGTTTGATAGGCCCACTTATTGAGGGCCCCATTAATACTGCCTCGTGTGATACCTAAGATTGGTTCAGGTCCCTGTCCAGGTCCCCTGGACCCAAGACGAGCTAATTGATCCGCCCTCTCGTTACCAGGGATGCCCCTATGGCCTGGGACCCAAACCAACTCTACTTCTTTTCGTCTGGCCAAAGACTCTAGAGCGTCTCCACATTCTTGGACAAGGGCAGACCTAGTCCTCGGGGAGCTAACCGCTCTGAGCGCGGCCTGACTGTCGGAGCAGATAAAAATCTTCTCCTCTGCACAATTCCTTACCTCCTCCTTGCTTGCTACCATCAAAATAGCAAAAACCTCAGCCTGGAAGACTGTAGCATACATACCCAGTGAAAAGCTTTCCTGGATGCCGCTGCCTTCCAGATAAATTCCTGCTCCTGAAAACTCGTCTTCTACCCGAGATCCATCAGTATAGCACACTAGGGATCCCGGGGAGAACATATCACCTTCCTGCTTCCACTGCTCGGACGGGAAAACTCCGTCCGGCCCCGCTGCCTTACAGGGTTCGAATTCGTTCACCGCCCAGGTTACTGCCTCGTCGCCAATGAGCTCCTCGGCCAGGAGCCAATCTGCTTGTGGCATTGGCTCCGCCCTGGTGCCCTCGACGACATGGCCTCCACCTGAAAAGTGAGTTTCCAGCAGAAGTTCTAAACACTCCTCGCTGGAAGTGGTCCAAGTCCCATCTTCCCTCTTTAATGATTCTAATTTCTCCCTTTTGTCGCAGCTTAAGATCTTCATTAATCTGGCTGTCTCCGGCAGGGACTCCAGCTCGGTTGAAGACACGCCTGGCCGTCTGGCGGAGACCCTCTAGGGTCTTATTCCACCAGCGGACCTTGCGCCCACCTGCCGCCCTGAGAGGGCAAGCCTCCTCATATGCCGAGACGATGCAACTGCTTAAGGTTTCTACTTCGTTGTCTAACTGCCTTGTGGAGGTTATTCGTTCACCCCGGTTGCTCGCTTCTAGGGAGCTCCCTAGGTTACAACGATATACCTCCCAGTTTGTTGCCCTTGGATTTTGTCGACTAACGAAGCCATCAAAATGAAAATGAGCCCTGAAGGTGATTTTGTTCCAAAAATCAGCATTCACTTGTTCCATAATCTATTCAACGAACTCTCTTCGTTCTACATTGTTAGTAGGCTTCAGTTCTTGAGTCAAATGAACTTTGTAAGCATGAAGATGCAAATCTTTCGTGAAAATACGCTGCAGAGAGCTTCTCAAAATGTCCATTTCTTGACCACTGTACAGAATTGATCTTCCTGAACTCTCAGCAACACTCTCACGAACTGCTTCGATGTTTTGTGTTGAACGACTTGTTGGAGATGTTTAAGATCACTAATTGATCCAGTATCACTGAATTTTTCAATTAATATCTTCACAATTGATAAAGTTAAGTCACTATTCCGAAAATATCTGCTTAAATATAGGCTCCAGAAAATATATATCACTCATACCTACTGTTGAACATAAAAATACATACAAATCATTTAGGTACACTAATCTTATGGCCCAAGATAGGAGCCGTAGGGCATAAAGAGCGTAATTATTAAGTTTGTGATCATTAGTTAGTGATTAAACATGGCGTAAATAACACTTAGAAGCTATAAACGTAATTATCCGGGAAAACCGTTCAACTATTTTTGCTTATTAGCTGGTACGCCATTGCAAAATAAACTTCACAGAAAATCGCCTGTATCTCTGTATCACGTATCGTATGTGTATACCATTGCGGTGTCTACGTGGGAACGGATATAATATAGCGTATAAATATAGATCTAATGCATTTTACACACTTGTCCTGGACGATTGGGCAACTGTCAGGGCCGGATTTAGCTTTATTCGCATAAACTGATATTCCAAGCGGTGTTTGTACGGAGTGTCCACGATCCCGACGAATTTTCGTTTGTATCTCAAAAAGTAAACGAGATACAGGAACACTAAAGTAATTTTTGTCTCTTCTCATTCGAGTCGAGGAATTACATGACCAAAAAGGGAGATTGGGTGGGAATTTTTAGATTTTGGTAATATTTTTTCATTTCGACTGCAATTTTCGAAAAAGATAGTTGTGTAATGTCACTGGTTTTGGGTGATTATCGAAGAGCTGTAACATGGAGGAAAATGGTCGCAAAGAGAATAAAAAAAGGAAACTGAAGCTTCAAGCTTCTAATTTTCGGATCAGGAGTTTACATTTTTTTAGCGTCAGTAGTTTTTGAGTGATCATAAGAAAATCAACGAAAAACAAAAATTTTCAAATTTTTGCTTTCTTTAAAAAGACCTATGGACTTTTTTGGTAATTTCACCGTAAATCTCTTTTAGAAAATTTAATTCCCTTCAATTTGAGTCGATCGATGATGAGTTATCGTTGATCATCAAAGCAAAAAAGTCATTTTTGACTTTGGCAATCAATTACTCGGGAAATAATGGTCGTGCAGAAAATCCAAGTAGGGTTTTGAAAACTGCAAAGTATTCTCTACAAGTCGTAATTATTGGTTTTTAATAAAAAAAATTTTCGAAGTGAAAATGTTTAGTTGAAAAAAAGGTAAAATATTGCATATTAGGGATATTTGAATAACTTGGCATATCTTTGCAAATAATGGATAAACTAAGGACTATAACTTTTCAACGTCAAAGTGTCCTAAAGAAGTATATCAATTTCAAAACGCTGCAATATTTTTTCATAGTGCCCGGAATGTTTAAATTTGTCGTTTTTTCTGAAAATCAATGTAACAAGCAATTTTTCACCGTTTCTTAATTTTTTTAAGTTGAAAATTGCAGAGCAGGATTCTTTGGAAGTTTGGTTCCATAAGAAATCATAGAAATAGCAGATTTGCTTAAAAAATAAAATTTTTATACAACGCCTGAAAATTATAAAAAAAAATCAGAAGCCTAATAACCGAAAATGCTATCGGATTTTTCGTGCAACTAGTGAATTTTGGATTTGATTTCGCGAATTAATTCTTGTAGGTTATCAATTTCGTCGCGATTTTCAATCTCCGGGTTCAAACGCCGGCGGGCCAGGCCGTCCCTGTACGGTTCGGCGGCGCGCTGACCGCACGAAAAACCGCCGCGCCGTGCGAGTTAGGAAAGGGCATGATCCGACGGTAATCCTTGGCCTGAATAGTGCAGCCAGTCAATAGATATGCCGCGTATGCGTTCATTCGTTTTCGCGCCAATGCGGACGCCCAAATATACGGCTAATTAGACGTCTGTTGCGAAAAGGGGCTTTGGGGGACGTCGTTGTCGAAGATGAGGCTCGGGAGACCCAGCCTGGTCCGCTCTCCGCGACCTTAATTACTGCGATGTAAGGAAAGGAATTTGATGGGTTTAGAGAACCTCTTTTTTTTATTTGCTACTTTAGGTTAAAATTAACCGATTAAGTTTTTGTTTCGTGCGCATCTACAGAGTTTGTATCAGCGGCGTCGAGCAAGGGAGATACATTTCTAAAAAACTTATTTATACTGGCTGAGCCATAACGATATTGCCTCAACTTAATGGGGCTGCAAACACGGTTCTACTTCCGTAACTTGATTTGACCTTCAAAGACCTTCAAGCTTGACGTCTAGGTCATGATCATGGTCATCATCGTATTAAACCACAAAACTTTCAACCAGAATAGAAAAATATCACAAAATCTTGTTCAGAACCTTATTTGGCTCGAAAAAAACTTTAGGGTCACTTTGACCCATAACATACATATCTGAACGTAACATTTTCCACTCTATCCCCATGTCCGGTGTCAGAAATATATTTATCATATCTAAATATCCAAGTTGACCTTTAAATTTCCTTTATGGTAGACCTTTGTGTCTAGGTCAAGGTCACCATCGAATGACCCCCTCAAAACTCTACAACTTCTGTCTAAAAATTTTTCTTGAATGTGCCTTCCTAAGAAGATATCGCAATGCGTTATTTAAAATGGTACATTGTGCATAACAAAAGCCAAATCGCGCTATAAATTATTGGTCAGTTTTGAGAACGCTTTGGGACCGAATAATAATAAATATTAGTCTCATTTAGACAAAAAATACTGACAAATAGGAGTTTCAAGTAGATTTTAGAATCGCCAGATAAAGTAATTAAGCTTGAGGGTTGCTTTCGCTGGACAGCAAGAATAAAACGCTCTCTCAACGGTAATAATAAAGTATTTTATTGAAAACTAAGTTGTATAGAAAAAGACGTGTTGACGGGTTGAGTGTTCGTTGGACAGTTCCTGTGTGTGGAGTCGGTCGTAGGTATATGGGTGGGTACGCATCTGGTCGCCGGCGCCAGCAGCCCGCTGTAGACCCTTCCTGGAAGGTTGGTGCGTCCGGCGGCGCTCTTGACGTAATGCTTAAAATGGGTCACTTGCGAACATGAGTACCCATAAGCTTTTGTCACCAAAATTAATAGATATACGAAACTTCGCCGGTAATCAGAACAAATAAAGCATAAAATCTGAAGCCATTTTGAACAAGAATAACGTTATGGCCATGTGGGGCGCATCTGTTGCGTCCACCGTGCGCCGATCTAGCCTAGGAGAGAAGAAAAATCAATCAACCCATAGAAAAAAGATGTAGGGATTCCAAGGTAGCAATAAGATTTGTTAAGTTGTATAGAAAATATCGATAGAGAGAAAGTTGTTTTTTTATAGATGGGCTTTTTCCAGCAACAGAGTAATACAAAGTTGACTAGCCCATCTTCGTACTGCCATACGAGGTCACGAGAGGAAGGTTTTAACTGGAATTAATTAAAGTAAAAATATATAGTTTTACTATTAACTTAGATCTTTTTCAAACTACAAGTAAATGCACCTTTCTAAAATAGATGTTATTATTGGTATTGTTGTTACCTTTTATACATGGGTCATCACAAAGCAGTTTATCTCGACAACAGCCGGGTCAAAAGGGTATATGAAACAAATATCAAAGTTACTGTTATGTCAATAAAAAAAAAACAAATAAATAAGTAACTCACCGGGGGGTTACACTCCCCCTAACCTTAGGATTCAAGGTATATTCTTCCATACGTTTCGATTATATTAATTAGCAAATATGTATAATTCTTTCTTCAACAATTAACTAGTGTCCCCTGAAATAAGTCGAGGCTCCCCCGGACGCCAACTAGTTAGCATCCCAACTACCAGGTGTGAGAGTAATACTATTATTATGCCACCTACCTCAACACCACCCAGTATGTGTCAATCGAAGCGCATGATAGACCCCGTAGAACTTACAAGGCACACTTCGAAGGAACCACGGCCATTAAGACCGGGAACACGTGGCGCGACTGGGGTTTTCAAAAACATAAACGAGCATGGCATATTACTCACAAATTCACATTTCATTAAACAAATATATTCAAGCTAGCACACATATATTATAATAATCAACCTTATTCGGGCGTTGGCCAGGCACCACTGTCACAAAGAACAACCTCTTTTAGTTTCGGTATTCCGGTCTACATTATATACTCATAAATTACATTATCTCAAGGGCAAATAAACACTTGGCTGGCGTATTCCCTGTGAACAGCTGAGGTTTGACTCAAAGCAACCACGATAGTTTCCATTCCACAATAAAATATATATTGATTCCTTGATTATTACAATACTTGGTAGGTAAAGTATTTTGTGTCGAGCCCTTGTGTCAAAGTGTCTTCTTAGAAGAATAAATGTAATATCTTCCTCGAAATTAATGTTTTATTCCATCTTGTGAAGTATGCTACTATTCCGGGAAAGGTGAGCGACAGAATCTTTTTATGTCCAACATTTTCAAGAACCCCTGTAATATATTTTCTATCTTCGGCTGGATTTATTTTTACAAAAATTAATTTAAAAAATTGTTTGACGGCCCCTAACATTTTTAAGGAGCAAAATGTACTTAGGTAGCTTGATCAAATCGATTTATTTTGTTTCGAGGGAGATATATAGGTACACCCTGTAAATAATTTTTTTTTCTACATACCCATATGAGTAGAGAAATCAATATTGTTTCATATAAAAAATAATTAATTACGTTTTTATACCATATAAACAAGTTAATCGTTAGTATTCCGCATAAGAATTTATCGGCGAATCTACTATTTAAACGATCACTTATGTCAGAAGGCATTAAAATCCTATTTATGTTTTATTTGAAAGTAAATAACAAGTAATATAATCCCATAGTACTACGTTTATGCGGCTTATCTAAAATTTATAGACGCGAGAAGTCAAAGCGTTCTATAATATCAGCAACAAAGTCATCAAGATAATTTCCCGTTATTAATTTTTTTTTTTCAAAAGATTTGTTGATAAATATTTGGGTTATATTCCAACTTTTTTTTTTGTTTCTTGCAAATCACCGCGTGCAATGACGCAGTTTATTAACGTTGCGCTTTACTGTATTGCTTGGTAGCTTTCGCGAGAAGCCGTGCACCTTTCTACGCTATCCTCTGACCCCTGCATTTGCGTCAGCATAAAACAGCGTCATAAATAAGGACAAATTGGATACAACTGCTGCGACACCGTTTTGTGTCAGATACAATAGGTAATTTGAATTTAGTGATTGGGAAATATCACTAAAAATGGCAATAGATGTCTCTTGTTTGCTTCTTCAGGATCATTAAGTGCCACACACAGTAAATGTCTTATTTTTTTTATATAACTCCAACCAAACAGCGCTTCGTCTATTGCATGTTGTTAAATGCAAAGCAAAGTAAACACAGAGTTATTTTAAACTGTTTTCCGATAATTTTAGGATGGACATTTTTCGCAATTTTCATACTCCGCCACTGGACATTAAAACATACTTCACAAGTCGCAAAATTACCTAAAGCATTATAAACACCTTTCTCGTTTTGCCGAATTAACATTGGTTATTTGTTTTTGTTGGTATATCATATCAAGTGTAAAGTCAACTTACATATTCCAATCGAGTAAACTATGATCAGGAACGTGCGATTGTGAAACTACTGGGCGAAACGGACTGGCGGCACTGCACGACAAGGAAACGATTTCATACAGGACTGGACCTCATATCGTAAAACAAACTCAGCAAAAAAATTAAGGGAGTAGAAAATTTCCAAATTTTTTTAGTGATTTTTGAAAGGCTGCAATTTCGTGAATAATGGTCCTATCGAGAAAAGAAAACAAGCATTTTGAAACTTGAAAATTCTAGTTTTGAAATCTTGAGATGAAAAATTTTTTTGAGCATCACTCTCGGCGCAATCAAAAGAAATAATGTTAGGCAAAAATTTAACAATTTTTTTTTCAAACTACCCGTGGGCTCAGAATTTTTTTTTCTGGCTTAATCAGTGCTAGGGCGAATTAACCTGATTCCACAGCTTCAATTTGGTTTTTTTATTTTCTTTACTATTTTTTCTCATTGAGATATCGGGTATTGAGTGATCATCGATCGTACAGTGAACGGAAAGTAGGTTTTGGGAACTTGAATCAATGCTCTTCAAGGGCCTTTTGGTATGTTTAAAAAAAAGAATTATCCTCAGTATTACTTTGAAAAAGTGCAAAAAATGACTTTTTCTGGTGCTTTGGAAAATCACAACAACTTTACGAATATTGTGAAAAGTACCATTGTTTGTAGTTTTTTTTTAGCTCAATACATGCCTATGAGACTTGTAAATTTTGAATTCGATTGGTCAAACCGTTTTCCTTTCCTGAATCGTCAAAGTTTTATAAATTAAATTAAAGGAGCGGGTTTATTGTATAAATCTCGTGGAAATGAACGGAAAAAAGTTATAAGCGAAAAACGTGAATTTACGTAAAAATTGTACAATTAACCACCCTGTAAACAATCTTCCCCTCAATTTTTATGACTGTGGAAACTAATATGTTATTGTACGTAATATTTAGTTTCTGTAGTGATAAATTCAGCTTGCCAAAAAAAAAGTCGCGTCTAACTCTATATTATGTCCTGGCCTATTTGTAGGAATATGCATAGTGACCGTAGGTCAGCGGCTGAGGTCATTGACGCAACTTTTTAATGTTCAGAAACTAAATATCATCAAAAAAATTGTAACAAATACTTTTTATTATAAGCTTGAAATAATTTTATAAGATAATTCAGATCTATCAGAAGTATTTTAATTCGTACGTATCACTATTTTAATACTACGGGATGGTAGATACCATATAAAAAAACAAAACCTTCACTTAGTATTGCTAAAAGCAAAGTAAAGTAAATTGTTAGATTGTAAGCAAAGAATCAAGTCACACCAAACTATTCTGCATTTTTCACCTATAAATACTGCACCCAGATGTTAATTTAATCTGTACCAGACTAAAACTAGACACCGATCAACTCACCTTGTACCAAAAACGCACTGGCAGCCCACTTGGATGCCATCCAGAAACAATTGCACTTGAAAAGTATGAAAATTTAATACGCCAGTCCAGGGATTTGTCGGCATCATAATTCTTTCACGATCATAGAGCCTTGGCTTTGGAGTTAAGTTCTATGCGATTTATTACAGGTGCATCAGGTGTTCAGCACTCACATGGTGTTAGCCTTGTTTGACCGGATTGGAATTTTTCGATGTTTTTGCCATAATTTCAGCAGATGTAGGGCACTTCGCATGCAGCTGCGTGGAATAAAATATAATGGTAAACATGCAAGGAACATTTTTTGTAAAAATTGGGATAATGCAGTCATGATATGCAGGGTTTTTTTCGTTTAAATCGAGTACAGGCCGATAGATCTCGAAACCTTAAACAAATATTTGTGTTCTTCAAATAAATACTTTCAGGTCCAAATATCTCGAAAACCGATGGTTTAAAAATTTTTTTCTGCTACCACTAGTAAATAGACTATTAATACATTGTTTTTAAGGAGGTAAGTGGATTTTACCGTAGAAGTGGAAGTTGCTATGGACAACGCGAGGTAAGTGGGGTAACTTACCTCCCTAGGGAAAAAAGCGATTTCGAGTTATAAATGCATATTTTATGAACAAATAAATAGAAATATTTGATTTTATTAATTATCATGAATGGATATTTATAATAATTGTATAGTTATTACATTTAGTAACATTTATAAAATCTGGATAATTATTCCCCTCGCGTTTACTAATTGTCACATTTTTCTCAAAATGATTTAACCGCTCCATTTCAGTCACCGGAGCCTCAATACCATCTGAATGATCCATTAAAACAGCCTGATGCGACGTATTACTAGAACCTGGAGTAGAAGTGTCATTGTAAAGAATCCCGTTGACTATTTCATTTTTGTTACTTAAACTGTCAGCAACTTAACTTTCTGCAATTGTGGCTGATTTCCACCCACCATATCTCTTGATTGCTAATACATCAACTCCTGTATTAGCCAGTAATGTTGCCGATATTCTTCGGAATGAATGGTCTGTATATGTTTCAGGATGTTCTAGTTTCAAAAACTGTGCAATCTTATTAGGAATCTTAGAAAGGGTATTCTACCCGNTAAGTTCTATGCGATTTATTACAGGTGCATCAGGTGTTCAGCACTCACATGGTGTTAGCCTTGTTTGACCGGATTGGAATTTTTCGATGTTTTTGCCATAATTTCAGCAGATGTAGGGCACTTCGCATGCAGCTGCGTGGAATAAAATATAATGGTAAACATGCAAGGAACATTTTTTATAAAAACTGGGATAATGCAGTCACGATATACAGGGTTTTTTTCGTTTAAATCGAGTACAGGCCGATAGATCTCGAAACCTTAAACAAATATTTGTGTTCTTCACAAAAATACTTTCAGGTCCAAATATCTCGAAAACCGATGGTTTAAAATTTTTTTCTGCTACCACTATAGTAAATAGACTATGAATACATTGTTTTAAGGAGGTAAGTGGATTTTACCGTAGAAGTGGAAGTTGCTATGGACAACGGGGGGTAAGTGGGGTAACTTACCTCCCTAGGGAAAAAAGCAATTTCGAGTTAAAAATGCATATTTTATGAACAAATAAATAGAAATATTTGATGAACATTACATTTTATTAATTATTATGAATGAATATTTATAGTAATTGTACAGTTATTACATTTAGTAACATTTATAAAATCTGGATAATAATTATTCCCCTCGCGTATACTAATTGTCACATTTTTCTCAAAATGATTTGACCGCTCCATTTCAGTCACCGGAGGCTCAATATTATCTGAATGATCCATTAAAACAGCCTGATGCGACGTATTACTAGAACCTGGAGTAGAAGTGTCATTGTAAAGAATCCCGTTGACTATTTCATTTTTGTTACTTAAACTGTCAGCAACTTAACTTTCTGCAATTGTGGCTGATTTCCACCCACCATATCTCTTGATTGCTAATACATCAACTCCTGTATTAGCCAGTAATGTTGCCGATGTTCTTCGGAATGAATGGTCTGTATATGTTTCAGGATGTTCTAGTTTCAAAAACTGTGCAATCTTATTAGGAATCTTAGAAAGGGTATTCTACCCGACTGGTTGGTTGTCTCGGACTCTACCTAATCGTCCTCGACTGGTAAATAATACTTACCTCCTTTATGGTGTGAACAGTGCCTGATTTACAGCGGTGGGGGCCTGTAGGCTGAAAATTGGTGGGGCCCTATTCTAGAAAAAAATATCCTTTTTGGTAGCCCCCCCCTCCAAAAAGAAATTTGAATTAAATAAAAGTAAATTTTAACCCGCTTTCCCTACGGACACAAGATGTATAACTAGAAGTAAAGAATTAAAAGCCACTTACCCTTGGGGTAATACGATGTAATTAGATTTTTAAAACAAAAAAAGTCATTTTAAATAGTAAATTGTAAGAGTCGTAATTGGCTTAAAAAAAAATTTTACTGGTAAAATTAAAAAACCTCTATTACTATAAACACCAGTTTTCTAGAGGGACGCAAGTTTCAGAAAAGCTTTAATTCTGCTACCCACATGTTAAATAAATTTAAAAAACTTATAATAAAGAATAACGTGCAATCTTCATGCTACAATTAAGATATAGTATAATAACGAGCGTTCAAATAAAAACGTGGTCAAGTTGGTTCTGAAAATTTGGACGTAGGGCGTAGCGTATAGCAAATGAACTTAAACGTCATCTGTCAAAGCGCTATATCGCCGCTATCANGCATATTTTATGAACAAATAAATAGAAATATTTGATGAACATTACATTTTATTAATTATTATGAATGAATATTTATAGTAATTGTACAGTTATTACATTTAGTAACATTTATAAAATCTGGATAATAATTATTCCCCTCGCGTATATTAATTGTCACATTTTTCTCAAAATGATTTGACCGCTCCATTTCAGTCACCGGAGGCTCAATATTATCTGACTCATCCATTAAAAGAACCTGATGCGACATACTACTAGAACCTGGAGTTGAAGTGTCATTGCAAAGAATCCTGTTGGCTATTTAATTTTTGTTACTTAAACTGTCAGCAAAATAACTTACTGCAATTGTAGCTGATTTCCACCCATCATATCTCTTGATTGCTAATACATCAACTCCTGTATTAGCCAGTAATGTTGCCGATGTTCTTCGGAATGAATGGTCTGTATATGTTTCAGGATGTTCTAGTTTCAAAAACTGTGCAATCTTATTAGGAATCTTAGAAAGGGTATTCTACCCGACTGGTTGGTTGTCTCGGACTCTACCTAATCGTCCTCGACTGGTAAATAATACTTACCTCCTTTATGGTGTGAACAGTGCCTGATTTACAGCGGTGGGGGCCTGTAGGCTGAAAATTGGTGGGGCCCTATTCTAGAAAAAAATATCCTTTTTGGTAGCCCCCCCCTCCAAAAAGAAATTTGAATTAAATAAAAGTAAATTTTAACCCGCTTTCCCTACGGACACAAGATGTATAACTAGAAGTAAAGAATTAAAAGCCACTTACCCTTGGGGTAATACGATGTAATTAGATTTTTAAAACAAAAAAAGTC